>NC_069502.1:803521474-803686474 GCF_027579735.1 Bombina bombina | reverse complement strand
AGTCAGTGACTGCCGAGCCTTTGTTGCCCATTAACTCCCAGATGTCTGCTTGGCAGCTGTGACCCCTCTCTCCAAGCAGGAGCTTTATATTAACAATGGATGACTTTATTCAGTAATTCTAATGTATATGGCAAACATGTCTTTCCATGTCACAGAGGAGCTATGACACATAACTTGTATATTATTATACTATAGCATAGAACTAATCTGAGGGTCCTCACATTGCAGGTACTATATAAAGGCTTAGGAGAATAAGGGACAGGATTTGCCACCCTTGACCAAGGTCACCCATGGCTCACTCATATCCCACTGTACCCTCAGTGTGAAGGTGACCTTGTCCCTGGCCGATGTCTTAAAGTTATCCGTCTACCATGGGGATTTGTATACTACGTCACTTCCGGTGACGTTTAAGCAGCTGGTGGTGGTTTGTGGCGCTCACTGCGCATGCGATAGAGGCCCAAACTCCTTACAACAGCTGATGCGAAGATACAAAGAATGATGTGGCACGCGCACGTTACTGGTTACAAAATCCCAATGAACAAGCGGTCTGTCATTGGATTTTGTAACCAGAAAGGGTCGCAGTAGTCGCTTTCCTTTAGAACACCGGTGTCTTAAAGTTATCCGTCTACCATGGGGATTTGTATACTGCGTCACTTCCGGTGACGTTTAATCAGCTGGTGGAGGTTTGTGGCGCTCACTGCGCATGCGCTAGAGGCCCAAACTCCTTACAACAGCTGATGCGAAGATACAAAGAATGATGTGGCACGCGCACGTTACTGGTTACAAAATCCCAATGAACAAGCGGTCTGTCATTGGATTTTGTAACCAGAAAGGGTCGCAGAATATGTACACCGGTCAACTGTTGCTAGTAAATACACACACCATGTACTAGTGACAATTTCCACATATTCACTGTTCATATATTATATATATATATATATATATATATATATATATATTCTATATATTCATATATGTTCATATATTATATATATATATATATATATATATATATATATATATATATATATATATATATATACTATATATAAATATATATATAAACTATATTATATATATATATATATATATATATATATATATATATATATAGAAACAGCTCAGTCACACAACACATAATTACTCATTATTACTTTGCATTGCATAAATGCTTAATAGATTCATTGCCCAGAGCTGCAAAGAAGATCCTGTATAATAATAAAACTTTTAAAATATATTGAAAACGTTATGTGAAGTAGTTCTTTAAATACATACATAGATAAATCACCTTATGCCTAATATAGATACAATTTTATATGTATTCAATAAACTGCAGGTCTATAATGATCTACAATTAAATTAATCTTATACAATAATAAACGTCACTATATATAGAATTGTGTCCTATATTGTGTGCTTTTTTTAATATAGAGCAGCAAACATCTAGCATATTTAGATGACCTCATGACGTGTGCAGCTGCTGTTAAATCTCTGTGATTATTATCATCACTGGTGAGCCACCTTAGTGCTGTGTGCATACTGACAGGACTGTCATGCAGTGTCCTCAGTGTCTGCCTGCCAATGGATCTGGCGCCTATCTGTACTGCTTATTGTGCGCTAACCTGCCTTAGGACCCGGTAATATTCTGCTTGTCACATTTTCTAGGGTGCATCAAAAGGATACAATGGCTGATAAATAGCTCTCTATGATTGTATACATAGTAAGGGAGATACTTATCATAGCCCTTGAAGCATCCACCGTGTCCTTAAGGGCTGGTATACTGCAGATTTTTAACATGAAGAATGTGCTATACAACTATTCCAATACCTAACAAATCTTTATGCCCCTTTAAAGGAACATAGTAACAATCTATGTTCTAAGCCTCTGCATGCTGCCCCTTATCTCAGTTTTACCTCTGATTACCTTGTATCTAAGCCTCTGCACACTGCCCCATTAGTTCTTTTGACAGACTTGCATTTTAGCCAATCAGTGCCCTCTCATAAGTAACTCCACAGACGTGAACACAATGTTCTATATGAAACACAAACATCCTCTAGCTGTGAAAAACTGTCAAATGAATCGACATAAGAGGCTACTTTCAAGTTAGAAATTAGCAAATGAGCCTACCTAGGTTTAGCTTTCAACTAAGAATACCAAGAGCACAAGGTCTGTCATTGGATTTTGTAACCAGAAAGGGTACTAAATACGGTCAACAAACTTTCACATACTTTATCTTTTGTCAAACAGAATCGTTTTTAATAAATGTATTATTCAAGGCCTGAACTTTCACATACTTTATCTTTTGTCAAACAGAATCGTTTTTAATAAATGTATTATTGGTGGTTTATGACATTTTTGCTAATGACTTATCTAGCACTGGCTTGCACACAGAGAGCTCATAATACAACTATATATATTTGAGCTAATACGACTATATATAATTGTGCATTTTGGCTATTAGGCTAATGGTAACATTTGATTGCAGCTGTGCTTTTTCCTTCATATTTATAAATAGCTAATATGTGAACTCATGTTGTTAAAACCTAAGTGCATTGCTTGATACTGGAAACTACAACAATGTGATGTTTATGAAAAAACCTTTAGGACCCATTTAGGGAATATAAGAAAGAAAAGCATAAATGTTCTAACTCTACTTATGTTCAGTGTTCTGACATATACATAATCCAGGGTATTGGGAGAGATTTACACAACACTGAGCTTTGTTGCTCCATTATCCTTTTTCACATTTACCCTCAAATTAACCACCAAGTCCTTCTGAGTTTCCCGCTCACACTGGGCAACTCATTTGCTCCCATTTTATTGCTTATCACAGACTCCTCACACCTAGCATGTTTGCCAAGAGGTGTCTGAGTCAGTGCCAGCAATGCTTCTTCTTACCATCTTGCGGGCAGTGTCAACTCATCACTTCAGTGCAAACCCACAATTTAATAAAGCAAATTGGAAAGTTGTTTAAAAAAATTTGTATGCTCTGTCTGAATCCTGAAATAATGTATTTGAGTTTCATGTCCCTTTAAGATGTGCTGCATCACAGCCTCTTTCCCATGTTATATCCCTTTATACGAAGAATACACCAAAATAATAAGGGTTAATAGTTAGAAACTAATAATAAGGGTTAATATTTCTGACTGTGCAAATAAGAAAAGATGATTGACAGAGGGTGACTGAGTGATCTTGAACCTGTGTACATGTTTGACTCTAAATGTGTGTCTGTGTGAGTCACCAAAACTGGCTTCTCCAGTTACGATTACATTCTTATTGAAATGTGAGTGAGGGTATGTCTATGGAGCGCATGTGAGTCAGGGAGTGTGTCCCTGAGTGGTTATTCTCTTAAATGCAATTTATTTTCATGTTTCAGATATAGCATACAATTTTAAACAACTTTCTAATTTACTTCTATTATCTATTTTGTTTTGTCCTCTTGGTATCCTTTGTTGAAAAGCATACCTAGGTAGGTTGAGAGCAGTCGTGCCCTGCCAGGAGCTGATTGTTGGATGCACAAATATCCTCTTGTCATTGGTTCATCCAATGTGTTCAGCTAGCTTCCTGCAGTGCAATGCTGCTCCTTCAACAAAGAGTACCAAAGGAATGAAGCAAATTTGATCATTGAAATTGTAAAGTTGTTTCAAATTGTATGTTCTCTCTAAAACATGAAAGAAAAATGTTGGGTTTCATATCCCTTCAAACCAATTGTGTGCCAGAGGCCAGCAATACTTTGCAATGCAATAAGTTGAACCCCTTTAAGGGATAGTTGTTGGTATGAAACTATTTTACATTCTCTCACAGATAAGGCGATAACTTATTAACATTATTTTACTTCCAAAAATGATATAGGGGTTTTAAATAAGGGCTACCAACAATAGGGGAGCCATATTTTATGGTGTAAAATCCCTGAAACTCACAGGTAACCAGAAATGTACATCTAATTGGGGGAGGGCGTTTTCTGCCTGTTACAGGCAAAGCTAACTTTTGTGCTAACTGTACATAAAAGCCAGTTTGACCAAACACTTTTTTTTTGTTAATAATATATTTAGTATATGCAAAGGCTAACTCAAACACACTTGTGCTTTAACCCAATACACTGTTATTTACTATAACTAGGCCTTTCTTTTTTAAATGATATTTAATAAATACTCCTTTAATTTGTTATTTAGTAAATAAAGCTCATGTATAAGTGCTGGCTTGGGAAAGTATATGGTTAAAACAGGGATTAACTGGCACATGTCTACAGCGAGTATTGTATAGGCCTGAAAAGCCTTTTTATAGCCGTGCAAAGGTTTATTAGAGTTCAGATAGATTCTCCTTTAATTGGTTATTTAGTAAATATCATTTAAAAAAGAAAGGCCTAGTTATAGTAAATAACAGTGTATTGGGAAAAAACACAAATGTGCTTGAGTTAGCCTTTCTTGGAGCTAAAACAAATATTACAGTAGTAACAAATACAAAAAAAAAATCCCCCCCAATGTCAGATCAATCTAACATAGTGGATGTCTCATAAAAAGTCATATTTGATTTATAAAAACACTTGGAGTTAAAAATATATGTCAATTAAAAAAAAAATAGTGAATTTCGTGATAAGCTTCATTTTTTTGCCAGATATGGCATTGTTCCCAGCCTGAAGTAAAAATTTAAATATGGCTTATTCTCTGCTTTTTACATAAAAAGTGCATGGAATACATCTTAAATTAAATGCATTTAATACATTGTGCTGGTAAAAATACATTTTAGACCTTTATTGATACTGACAGAATAAATGAGAATGAGAGAGAGCACCAGAGGGAGAGAGTGACAATGGGAGATAGTGACAATGGGAGAGAGTGCCAGAGGGAGAGAGAGAGAGCACCAGAGAGAGTGCCAGAGAGAGCGCCAGAGGGAGAGAGAGCCAGAGAGAGAGAGCACCAGAGAGAGTGCCAGAGGAAGAATGAGAAAGAGCACCAGAGGGAGAGAGTGACAATGGGAGATAGTGACAATGGGAGAGAGTGCCATATATATATATATATATATATATATATATATTTATATATAGTATATATATATATATATATATATATATATATATATATATATATATATATATATATATATATATATATATAGTGTTATATATATATTATATTATATATAGTGTTATATATATATTATATGAACAGTGAATATGTGGAAAAAAAAGTAGTGTTATATATATATAATATATGAACATATATGAATATATAGTATATATATATATATATATATATATATATATTTATATATAGTTTATATATATATATATATATAGTATATATATATATATATATATATATATATATATATATATATAGTATATATATATATATATATATATATATATATATATATATATATATATATAGTGTTATATATATATATATATAAAACACTATATATATCTATATAATATATGAACAGTGAATATGTGGAAATTGTCACTAGTACATGGTGTGTGTATTTACTAGTAACAGTTGACCGGTGTACATATTCTGCGACCCTTTCTGGTTACAAAATCCAATGACAGACCGCTTGTTCATTGGGATTTTGTAACCAGTAACGTGCGCGTGCCACATCATTCTTTGTATCTTCGCATCAGCTGTTGTAAGGAGTTTGGGCCTCTAGCGCATGCGCAGTGAGCGCCACAAACCTCCACCAGCTGATTATACCTCACCGGAAGTGACCAGAATGACGAGGTATACACATTCCAACGCGGTAGTCGCTTTCCTTTAGAACACCCGCTCTGTTTACACAGTCTCCTAATCTTGCCGTGTCAGATGAAATTTTTGACACTTGCCTGCAGAGCCATATAGTTACTTGTAACGGACTTATTTATGAAGTGTTTAAGTCTTTTATTAGTGTCCATCTTGGCATCCAACTGTTCTATGAGCAATTGTCTATGTAGGCTGTGTTTGAATGTTTGAAAGGCGGGAACAGTTTTCACCGTCCATACCTTCAAAATGACCTTTCTTACTATTAAAATTATCGTACTGAGTAGGGGGCCATGTCTAGGACTCTGTTCCCTCCATTCCAAAAAGCAGATTTGTTTGATACCAATTTGGACTTTGATTGCTATGACATTCGTAATCCAGTAGGCAATTTTTGCCCAAAACTGTCCAACCCGTGGGCATGTATGAAAATAATGAAGTCAGGGTCATTCAGTCTGCACTACATTCATTTACCAAATTAGAATTCTATTTAGATAACCTTCGTGGGATGATATAATCTTTATGTAACATTCTGATCTGAGATTCCCTGAAGGTCATGGATAACGTCGCCCTCTTAACATTGGCTATACTCTGCTGTATCGCTTCCGTCAAGTCTTCCCTCTCCTGGTCCTTGTTCCATTTGTTCTCTAACAAAATTAGCACTTACGCTTTTTATTAAAAGAGGTGTTGGCTACTTTAGAGGTTCCGGAACCTTCTATTCCTAAGCTTGATAAGGTTTATGAGGACAAGGTAGTGCAACAGACTTTCCCGGCAAATATTATTAAGAATGAATGGGAGAGGCTTGGATCTTCTTTCTCCCCTTCTTCTTCGTTTAAGAAATTGTTGCCGGTTCCTGACTCTCAGCTAGAGTTGTGAGGGTCTGTCCCTAAGGTGGATGTAGCTATCTCCACGCTCGCTAAGCGCACCACTATCCCGCTCAAGGATAGTAAGTCGTTTAAGGAGCCCATGGATAAGAAACTAGAGACCCTGTTAAGAAATATGTTTCAGCACACGGGGTTCTTATTTCAGCCTGCAGCGGCGGTCGCGGCGGTGGCGGGAGCCGCTACCTATTCGTGTGACTCTCTGTCAGAGATGATCGAGGTGGAAACTCCCCTCGATGAAATCCAGGAAAGAATTAAGGCCTTGAGGGTAGCTAATTCGTTTATCTGTGATGCAAATATGCAGATTCACTTGATTCACTTGAATGCCAAGACATCAGGCTTTTCTGTTTTAGCCCGGAGGGCTCTCTGGCTGAAGTCTTAATCTGCTGACATGACTTCCAAATCTAGATTGCTTTCCCTTCCATTTAAGGGGATGATTATTTTCGGTCCAGGTCTGGACTCTATCATATAAATGGTCACTGGGGGCAAGGGTGCCTTTCTACCGCAGGATAAGACGAATAAGCTTAAGGGTCCAAATTTTCGTCCCTTTTGTTCGCATACGTCCCAAAGCCAGCAGCCCACCGCGAAATCCAAGCAGTCCAAGGGTACTTTGAAACCATCTCAATCTTGGAATAAAGCCAAGCAGAACAAGAAGCCCCCCGAGACAAAATCGTCATGAAGGGGCGACCCCGATCCATCTCTGAATCGTGTAGGGGACAGACTATCTCTTTTTGTGATGGACATGCAAGACCCTTGAGTGCTGGAGGTTTTTGCTCAGGCTTACAGGATAAGCTTCAAATCTCATCCTCTCAGGGGCAGATTCCTCTTGTCAAATCTTTCGTCAAGACCAGAAAAACAAGATGCCTTTCTAGGGTGTGTGAGGGACCTCTCCTCCATAGGAGTAATTGTGCCAGTACCTCTAGCAGAAAGAGGTCTGGGATACTACTCAAACCTTTTTGTGGTCCCAAAGAAGGAGGGTACGTTTTGCCCGATGATTCTATACCTAAAGTGCTTAAACAAGTTTCTGTCGGTCCCATCATTCAAGATGGAGACAATAAGGTCTATTCTGCCCTTAGTTCAAGAGAGACCGTTCATGACTACGATAGACTTGAAGGGCGCTTACCTTCATGTGCCAATATACAAGGATCACTTCAGGTTCTTAAGATTTGCTTTTCTGGACCAGCACTTCCAGTTTGTAGCTCTTCTTTTTGGTCTGGCTACTGCTCCAAGAGTCTTTACGAAGGTTCTGAGGGCTCTGCTCCCAGTGGCAAGATCCAGAGGTATTGCAGTAGTGCCTTATTTGGACAACATCCTGGTCCAGGCTCCGTCCTGCCGGCTGGCAGAGGACCATTCGAGAGCTCTTCTTCTTCAATCTCATGGATGGAAAATAAACTCAGGAAAGAGTTATCTGGTTCCCAGTACCAGAGGGGAATTCCTGGGCACGATAACAGATTCCATATCCATGAAGATATTCCTTACAGAACTGACTAAGGACGCAAGTCTATCAGGATGGGGAGCTGTTTGAGGTGCAAGGAAGGCGCATGGCAGGTGGGCTCAAGAGGAGTCTCTTCTCCCGATCAACATTTTGGAACTTCAAGCAATCTTCAACGCTCTGAAGGGTTAGCCCCTCCTGGGTTCATCCCAGTTTATCAGATTCCAGTCGGACAACATTACCTTAGTGGCTTACAGCCATGAGGGAATTATCTCAGATTCTGGAATGGGCGGAGACTCACAACTGCTCGCTGTCAGTGATCCACATTCCAGGTGTGGACAACTGGGAAGCTGATTTTCTCAGCAGACAATAATTTTCTCCCGGGGAATTGTCTCTCCATCCCGAGGTGTTTGCGGAGATTTGCAACAGATGGGGACACCAGAGATAGATATCATGGCATCCAGACTCAACTTCAAGCTACCCAGATACAGGTCGTGGTCCATGGATCCCCAGGCAGCGCTGATAGATGCCTTAGCAGTGCCTTGGGGGTTCAGCCTAGTCCACATTTTTCCATCGTTACCACTTCTACTTTGAGAAGTGGCCCGCATCAAGCAGGAGCAAGCATAGACTATTCTGATTGCTCCATTGTGGCCGTGAAGGATGTGGTTTGCGGACCTGGTGGGGATGTCATTGTCTCCTTCATGGAGGTTATCCTGTCGCAGAGATCTGCTGGTGCAGGGTCCATTGGTTCATCAAAATCTAGATTCTATAAGGCTGACTGCTTGGAGATTGAATGTTTAGTCCTAGACAAGAGAGGGTTTTCTGAAAGAGTGATTGATACTCTCATTCAAGCCAGAAAGCCGGTCACTCTATGCATCTATCATAAGGTGTGGAGGACCTACTTATTCTAGTGTGAAGAACATGGATATTCCTGGCATAAGGTCAAGGTATCCAGGATTCTTTCCTTTCTCCAAGATGGTTTGGAGAAGAAACTTGGTGCTAGTTCCTTAAAGGGACAGATTTCGGCTCTATCTGTGTTACACAAGAGACTCGCTGAGCTTCCTGATATACAGTCTTTTGTCCAGTCTCTGTCCAGAATCAGGCCTGTATTTAGACATTCCGCTCCTCTTTGGAGTTTAAATTTGGTTCTTAAGGTTTTGCAGAGGGCTCCGTTTGAGCCTATGCATTTGCTTGACATTAAATTACTGTCTTGGAAGGTTCTCTTTCTACTGGCTATTGCTTCGGCATGCAGTCTCTGATTCGGCGGCCTTGCAATGTGAGCCTCCTTACCTGGTTTTTCATGCTGTTAAGGCTGTTCTTCACACTGGGTTGGGGTTTCTCCCTAAGGTTCTGTCTGATCGTCACATCAATCAGGAGATCGTGGTTCTTTCCTTGTGTCCTAACTCTTCTTCTTCGAAGGAATGGTTACTTCATAATTTGGATGTGGTTTGAGCTTTGAAATTCTATCTTCAGGTTATGAAGGATTTTAGACAGACTTCGGCATTGTTTGTTGTCTATTCGGGGAAGCACAAAGGGCAGAAGGCTTCTGCCACTTCCCTATCTTTTTGGTTGAGGAGCATGATCTGCTTATCTTACGAAACAGCGGGACACAAGCCTCCTCAGAGGATTACAGCTCATTGAACTGAGGTGCCCTCAGAATAGGGTCCGCCTCTCTTTTTACCCTCCTGTTTTTCATTCAGTGTCCTTTAGAGCTTGGATATTTGTTTCCCACAAGTAATGAATGAAGCCGTGGAGTCTCCTCATATTAAGATGGAAAACATAAATTATGCTTACCTGATAATTTCCTTTCCATCTGTATGAGGAGAGTCCACGGCCCCCGCCCGTTTTTCTCCGTTTGTGCAGACTTACATTTTTTTAGTTCTTCTTGCACCATTTTTACCCTGATATTTCTCTTACTGTTCCTTGTTCCCTCGGCAGAATGACTGGGGGATGAGGGGAGTGGGGGAGGTATTTAAGCCTTTGACTGGGGTGTCTTTGCCTCCTTCTGGTGGCCAGGTTCTGTATTCCCACAAGTAATGATGAAGCCGTGGACTCTCCTCATATAGATGGAAAGGAAATTATCAGGTATGGATAATTTATGGGGGTTTTTTTATATAAAGTGATACTCTGGTCTTCATTACAAGTAAAGAATATCTGGTATAAATACAACAATCTAAAAAATAAAACTAAATGCTTTGTGCACACAAGCAATAAGCCTCATGTTGTATATTAAACAAACTTGACCCTCTGCTGTGGTGTAAATGCTCTTAGCCTTTTTAAAGGACCAGTTCACTCAGGAGAGCGTTACTTAGCAGTAATAACACCTTATTAACAATCAAAATGGATGAATAATCATAACCATTGTAATATGAAAAGTTGGTGTTTTATTTTAACTTGTTTCATTCTTTACGAGCCATCAAGCTTGATGATCTTGAAATGCCCTGATAAAAGGGCCGGGCAACAGTGCTATATTAGCCCTCCCCATGACCAATGCACAATTTTATAGTATGCAAAATATAGTAATTTCTTTCATGTAATTAGCAAGAGTCCATGAGCTAGTGACGTATGGGATATACATTCCTACCAGGAGGGGCAAAGTTTCCCAAACCTCAAAATGCCTATAAATACACCCCTCACCACACCCACAAATCAGTTTTACAAACTTTGCCTCCCGTGGAGGTGGTGAAGTAAGTTTGTGCTAGATTCTACGTTGATATGCGCTCCGCAGCAGGTTGGAGCCCGGTTTTCCTCTCAGCGTGCAGTGAATGTCAGAGGGATGTGAAGAGAGTATTGCCTATTTGAATTCAATGATCTCCTTCTACGGGGTCTATTTCATAGGTTCTCTGTTATCGGTCGTAGAGATTCATCTCTTACCTCCCTTTTCAGATCGACGATATACTCTTATATATACCATTACCTCTACTGATTCTCGTTTCAGTACTGGTTTGGCTTTCTACTACATGTAGATGAGTGTCCTGGGGTAAGTAAGTCTTATTTTTGTGACACTCTAAGCTATGGTTGGGCACTTTTATATAAAGTTCTAAATATATGTGTTTAAACATTTATTTGCCTTGATTCAGGATGTTCAATATTCCTTATTTCAGACAGTCAGTTTCATTATTTGGGATAATGCATTTGAATAATTATTTTTTTCTTACCTTAAAATTTGACTTTTTCCCATGTGGGCTGTTAGGCTCGCGGGGGCTGAAAATGCTTCATTTTATTGCGTCATTCTTGGTGCAGACTTTTTTGGCGCAAAATTTTTTTCTTTGTTATTTCCAGCGTCATACTTGTCACCGGAAGTTGCGTAATTTTTGACGTTTTTGCGCCAAAAGTGACGGCGTTACCGGATGTGGCGTCATTTTTGGCGCAAAAAGCATTTAGGCGCCAAATAATGTGGGCGTCTTTTTTGGCGCTAAAAAATATGGGCGTCATTATTTTCTCCACATTATTTAAGTCTCATTGTTTATTTGCTTCTGGTTGCTAGAAGCTTGTTCACTGGCATTTTTTCCCATTCCTGAAACTGTCATTTAAGGAATTTGATCAATTTTGCTTTATATGTTGTTTTTTCTATTACATATTGCAAGATGTCTCAGATTGACCCTGAATCAGAAGATACTTCTGGAAAATTGCTGCCTGATGCTGGATCTACCAAAGTTAAGTGTATTTGCTGTAAACTTGTGGTATCTGTTCCTCCAGCTGTTGTTTGTAATGAATGTCATGACAAACTTGTTAATGCAGATAATATTTCCTTTAGTAATGTTACATTACCTGTTGCTGTTACATCAACATCTAATACTCAGAGTGTTCCTGTTAACATAAGAGATTTTGTTTCTAAATCCATTAAGAAGGCTATGTCTGTTATTCCTCCTTCTAGTAAACGTAAAAGGTCTTTTAAAACTTCTCATTTTTCAGATGAATTTTTAAATGAACATCATCATTCTGATTCTGATAATGATTCCTCTGGTTCAGAGGATTCTGTTTCAGAGGTTGATGCTGATAAATCTTCATATTTATTCAAAATGGAATTTATTCGTTCTTTACTTAAAGAAGTCTTAATTGCATTAGAAATAGAGGAATCTGGTCCTCTTGATACTAAATCTAAACGTTTAAATAAGGTTTTTAAATCTCCTGTAGTTATTCCAGAAGTTTTTCCTGTCCCTGATGCTATTTCTGAAGTAATTTCCAGGGAATGGAGTAATTTGGGTAATTCATTTACTCCTTCTAAACGTTTTAAGCAATTATATCCTGTGCCATCTTACAAATTAGAGTTTTGGGACAAAATCCCTAAGGTTGATGGGGCTATCTCTACTCTTGCTAAACGTACTACTATTCCTACGGCAGATAGTACTTCCTTTAAGGATCCTTTAGATAGGATTTGCATACAAAGAGAGAAGTGCTCTACCAGGAACGAACAACAGCTCAGTGGCTTGTTCTATGGCGATTTACCACCCGGAAGCAGCCTCTTTTAGACCAGTGTGCTTTTCACAGAAGAAAACTTTCCCGAAGTATATCAGTCTGATCCTGCCAAGTAAGGTCAGTCCAGCCCCGAAATACCAGGCAATTCTCCTCTGAACAAGGAACATGACAACCCCAGACGGTCGTTTCGGCCTCCTATGGGCCTCGTCAGTGAGGTGCAGCCACATTCCTCTAAGCACACTGGGCAAGGACTCCACGTCTGGTTTCCCCCATCACCCATAGGGAGACTTCCCCAGGGTCATAATAATTTGCATACAAAGAGAGAAGCGCTCTACCAGGAACAAACAACAGCTCAGTGGCTTGTTCTATGGCGATTTACCACCCGGAAGCAGCCTCTTTTAGACCAGTGTGCTTTTCACAGAAGAAAACTTTCCCGAAGTATATCAGTCTGATCCTGCCAAGTAAGGTCAGTCTAGCCCCGAAATACCAGGCAATTCTCCTCTGAACAAGGAACATGACAACCCCAGACGGTCATTTCGGCCTCCTATGGGCCTCGTCAGTGAGGTGCAGCCACATTCCTCTAAGCACACTGGGCAAGGAGTCCACGTCTGGTTTCCCCCATCACCCATAGGGAGACTTCCCCAGGGTCATAATAATTTGCATACAAAGAGAGAAGCGCTCTACCAGGAACAAACAACAGCTCAGTGGCTTGTTCTATGGCGATTTACCACCCGGAAGCAGCCTCTTTTAGACCAGTGTGCTTTTCACAGAAGAAAACTTTCCCGAAGTATATCAGTCTGATCCTGCCAAGTAAGGTCAGTCCAGCCCCGAAATACCAGGCAATTCTCCTCTGAACAAGGAACATGACAACCCCAGACGATCGTTTCGGCCTCCTATGGGCCTCGTCAGTGAGGTGCAGCCACATTCCTCTAAGCACACTGGGCAAGGAGTCCACGTCTGGCTTCCCCCATCACTCATAGGGAGACTTCCCCAGGGTCATAATAATTTGCATACAAAGAGAGAAGCGCTCTACCAGGAACGAACCACAGCTCAGTGGCTTGTTCTATGGCGATTTACCACCCGGATGCAGCCTCTTTTAGACCAGTGTGCTTTTCACAGAAGAAAACTTTCCCGAAGTATATCAGTCTGATCCTGCCAAGTAAGGTCAGTCCAGCCCTGAAATACCAGGCAATTCTCCTCTGAACAAGGAACATGACAACCCCAGACGGTCGTTTCGGCCTCCTATGGGCCTCGTCAGTGAGGTGCAGCCACATTCCTCTAAGCACACTGGGCAAGGAGTCCACGTCTGGTTTCCCCCATCACCCATAGGGAGACTTCCCCAGGGTCATAATAATTTGCATACAAAGAGAGAAGCGCTCTACCAGGAACAAACAACAGCTCAGTGGCTTGTTCTATGGCGATTTACCACCCGGAAGCAGCCTCTTTTAGACCAGTGTGCTTTTCACAGAAGAAAACTTTCCCGAAGTATATCAGTCTGATCCTGCCAAGTAAGGTCAGTCCAGCCCCGAAATACCAGGCAATTCTCCTCTGAACAAGGAACATGACAACCCCAGAGGATCGTTTCGGCCTCCTATGGGCCTCGTCAGTGAGGTGCAGCCACATTCCTCTAAGCACACTGGGCAAGGAGTCCACGTCTGGCTTCCCCCATCACTCATAGGGAGACTTCCCCAGGGTCATAATAATTTGCATACAAAGAGAGAAGCGCTCTACCAGGAACGAACCACAGCTCAGTGGCTTGTTCTATGGCGATTTACCACCCGGAAGCAGCCTCTTTTAGACCAGTGTGCTTTTCACAGAAGAAAACTTTCCCGAAGTATATCAGTCTGATCCTGCCAAGTAAGGTCAGTCCAGCCCCGAAATACCAGGCAATTCTCCTCTGAACAAGGAACATGACAACCCCAGACGATCGTTTCGGCCTCCTATGGGCCTCGTCAGTGAGGTGCAGCCACATTCCTCTAAGCACACTGGGCAAGGAGTCCACGTCTGGTTTCCCCATTCACCCATAGGGAGACTTCCCCAGGGTCATAATAATTTGCATACAAAGAGAGAAGCGCTCTACCAGGAACGAACAACAGCTCAGTGGCTTGTTCTATGGCGATTTACCACCCGGAAGCAGCCTCTTTTAGACCAGTGTGCTTTTCACAGAAGAAAACTTTCCCGAAGTATATCAGTCTGATCCTGCCAAGTAAGGTCAGTCCAGCCCCGAAATTCCAGGCAATTCTCCTCTGAACAAGGAACATGACAACCCCAGACGATCGTTTCGGCCTCCTATGGGCCTCCTTTAGATAGGAAAATTGAATCCTTTCTAAGAAAAGCTTACTTATGTTCAGGTAATCTTCTTAGACCTGCTATATCTTTAGCGGATGTTGCTGCAGCTTCAACTTTTTGGTTGTAAGCTTTAGCGCAACAAGTAACAGATCATAATTCTCATAGCATTGTTAATCTTCTTCAACATGCTAATAATTTTATTTGTGATGCCATCTTTGATATCATTAGGGTTGATGTCAGGTATATGTCTCTAGCTATTTTAGCTAGAAGAGCTTTATGGCTTAAAACTTGGAATGCTGATATGTCTTCTAAGTCAACTTTGCTTTCCCTTTCTTTCCAGGGTAATAAATTATTTGGTTCACAGTTGGATTCTATTATTTCAACTGTTACTGGGGGGAAAGGAACTTTTTTACCACAGGATAAAAAATCTAAAGGTAAATTTAGGTCTACTAATCGTTTTCGTTCCTTTCGTCACAATAAGGAACAAAAGCCTGATCCTTCCCCTACAGGAGCGGCATCAGTTTGGAAACCATCTCCAGTCTGGAATAAATCCAAGCCTTTTAGAAAGCCAAAGCCAGCTCCCAAGTCAACATGAAGGTGCGGCCCTCATTCCAGCCCAGCTGGTAGGGGGCAGATTACGATTCACAATCTTTGGATTCAGAACATTGTTTCACAAGGGTACAGAATAGGCTTCAAGATAAGGCCTCCTGCAAGAAGATTTTTTCTTTCCCGTGTCCCAGTAAATCCAGTGAAGGCTCAAGCATTTCTGAAATGTGTTTCAGATCTAGAGTTGGCTGGAGTAATTATGCCAGTTCCAGTTCTGGAACAGGGGCTGGGGTTTTACTCAAATCTCTTAATTGTACCAAAGAAGGAAAATTCCTTCAGACCAGTTCTGGATTTAAAAATATTGAATCATTATGTAAGGATACCAACATTCACAATGGTAACTATAAGGACTATTCTGCCTTTTGTTCAGCAAGGGCATTATATGTCCACAATAGATTTACAGGATGCATATCTGCATATTCCGATTCATCCAGATCACTATCAGTTTCTGAGATTCTCTTTCCTAGACAAGCATTACCAGTTTGTGGCTCTGCCGTTTGGCCTAGCAACAGCTCCAAGGATTTTTACAAAGGTTCTCGGTGCCCTTCTGTCTGTAATTAGAGAACAGGGTATTGTGGTATTTCCTTATTTGGACGATATCTTGGTACTTGCTCAGTCTTCACATTTAGCAGAATCTCATACGAATCGACTTGTATTGTTTCTTCGAGAACATGGTTGGAGGATCAATTTACCAAAAAGTTCATTGATTCCTCAGACAAGGGTAACCTTTTTAGGTTTCCAGATAGATTCAGTGTCCATGACTCTGTCTCTGACAGACAAGAGACGTCTAAAATTGGTTTCAGCTTGTCGAAACCTTCAGTCTCAATCATTCCCTTCGGTAGCCTTATGCATGGAAATTCTAGGTCTTATGACTGCTGCATCGGACGCGATCCCCTTTGCTCGTTTTCACATGCGACCTCTTCAGCTCTGTATGCTGAACCAGTGGTGCAGGGATTATACAAAGATATCTCAATTAATATCTTTAAAACCAATTGTACGACACTCTCTGACGTGGTGGACAGACCACCATCGTTTAGTTCAGGGGGCTTCTTTTGTTCTTCCGACCTGGACTGTGATTTCAACAGATGCAAGTCTGACAGGTTGGGGAGCTGTTTGGGGGTCTCTGACAGCACAAGGGGTTTGGGAATCTCAGGAGGTGAGATTACCAATCAACATTTTGGAACTCCGTGCAATTTTCAGAGCTCTTCAGTCATGGCCTCTTCTAAAGAGAGAGTCGTTCATTTGTTTTCAGACGGACAATGTCACAACCGTGGCATATGTCAATCATCAAGGAGGGACTCACAGTCCTCTGGCTATGAAAGAAGTATCTCAAATACTGGTATGGGCGGAATCCAGCTCCTGTCTAATTTCTGCGGTTCATATCCCAGGTATAGACAATTGGGAAGCGGATTATCTCAGTCGCCAAACGTTACATCCGGGCGAATGGTCTCTTCACCCAGAGGTATTTCTTCAGATTGTTCAAATGTGGGAACTTCCAGAAATAGATCTGATGGCTTCTCATCTAAACAAGAAGCTTCCCAGGTATCTGTCCAGATCCAGGGATCCTCAGGCGGAGGCAGTGGATGCATTGTCACTTCCTTGGAAGTATCATCCTGCCTATATCTTTCCGCCTCTAGTTCTTCTTCCAAGAGTGATTTCCAAGATTCTAAAGGAGTGCTCGTTTGTTCTGCTGGTGGCTCCAGCATGGCCTCACAGGTTTTGGTATGCGGATCTTGTCTGGATGGCCACTTGCCAACCATGGACTCTTCCGTTAAGACCAGACCTCCTATCGCAAGGTCCTTTTTTCCATTAGGATCTCAAATCCTTAAATTTGAAGGTATGGAGATTGAACGCTTGATTCTCAGTCATAGAGGTTTCTCTGACTCTGTGATTAATACTATGTTACAGGCTCATAAATCTGTATCTAGGAAGATATATTATCGAGTCTGGAAGATTTACATTTCTTGGTGTTTTTCTCATCATTTTTCTTGGCATTCTTTTAGAATTCCTAGAATTTTACAGTTTCTTCAGGATGGTTTGGATAAAGGTTTGTCTTCAAGTTCCTTGAAAGGACAAATCTCTGCTCTTTCTGTTCTTTTTCACAGAAAGATTGCAAGTCTTCCTAATATTTATTGTTTTGTACAAGCTTTGGTTCGTATAAAACCTGTTATTAAGTCAATTTCTCCTCGGAGTTTGAATTAGGTTCTGGGGGCTCTTCAAGCTCCTCCGTTTGAACCTATGCATTCGCTGGACATTAAATTACTTTCTTGGAAAGTTTTGTTTCTTTTGGCCATCTCTTCTGCTAGAAGAGTTTCTGAATTATCTGCTCTTTCTTGTGAGTCTCCTTTTCTGATTTTTCATCAGGATAAGGCGGTGTTGCGAACTTCTTTTAAATTTTTACCTAAGGTTGTGAATTCTAACAACATTAGTAGAGAAATTGTGGTTCCTTCATTGTGTCCTAATCCTAAGAATTCTAAGGAAAGATCGTTGCATTCTTTGGATGTAGTTAGAGCTTTGAAATATTATGTTGAAGCTACTAAAAATTTCCGAAAGACTTCTAGTCTATTTGTTATCTTTTCCGGTTCTAGGAAAGGTCAGAAGGCCTCTGCCATTTCTTTGGCGTCTTGGTTAAAGTCTTTGATTCATCATGCTTATGTCGAGTCGGGTAAAACTCCGCCTCAAAGGATTACGGCTCATTCTACTAGGTCAGTTTCTACTTCCTGGGCGTTTAGGAATGAAGCTTCGGTTGATCAGATTTGCAAAGCAGCAACTTGGTCTTCTTTGCATACTTTTACTAAATTCTACCATTTTGATGTGTTTTCTTCTTCTGAAGCAGTTTTTGGTAGAAAAGTACTTCAGGCAGCTGTTTCAGTTTGATTCTTCTGCTTATAATTTCAGTTTTTTTCATTATAAGATTTAAACTTTGTTTTGGGTGTGGATTATTTTCAGCGGAATTGGCTGTCTTTATTTTATCCCTCCCTCTCTAGTGACTCTTGCGTGGAAGATCCACATCTTGGGTATTCATTATCCCATACGTCACTAGCTCATGGACTCTTGCTAATTACATGAAAGAAAACATAATTTATGTAAGAACTTACATGATAAATTCATTTCTTTCATATTAGCAAGAGTCCATGAGGCCCACCCTTTTTTGTGGTGGTTATGATTTTTTTGTATAAAGCACAATTATTCCAATTCCTTATTTTTTATGCTTTCGCACTTTTTTCTTATCACCCCACTTCTTGGCTATGCATTAAACTGATTTGTGGGTGTGGTGAGGGGTGTATTTATAGGCATTTTGAGGTTTGGGAAACTTTGCCCCTCCTGGTAGGAATGTATATCCCATACGTCACTAGCTCATGGACTCTTGCTAATATGAAAGAAATTAATTTATCAGGTAAGTTCTTACATAAATTATGTTTTTGTAGTGCGCATGTGCAATCTGCATCTGAATGATGGTGTGCGCGTGATGCCGTGTCAAGTTATTTTAGAGGCTGCTACAAGTTCACTGCATGTATCCATAAGCAACAAATCACAACTGTTACAAATCTCCCCCTTTATTAGGTTGTATATTAAAGTGCCCTTATAAGGATCTGGTCTATTTGTGTATAACACTGTGTATGAGTAAAGTATATGGAAGTACCTTCAGTATTTGTTGCGTTGAGCTAAACGCTCCTGTTTCTTCATATCTCCTGCACTGTTGATGTTCACCCAGTGTCCGGTTCCACATCACATGACCAGAACTTACTATTCCCTAAACGCAGATTCATAATAAATAAAGTATACAGAGCAGCACCAACATTTAGATTTTGCAAACACTGTGGACAATTGTTGCACGCTGGAACAAAGCTGTTACATTTTAGCATAATTCTCCATGGCTAGTGAGCATATGATGACTACGGTACTTGCTACAAAACAGAAATCATTTTATCTGAACTTCTCACCTCTGTATTTGTGCATTCAACGTCTGTATTTCTGCTGTCAAGCAGGCTGTGAGAATTTGTTTTGTAGCAAGTACCTTAGCCATCATATGCTCACTACCTAGTCTTGTGTATCATGTTTCTGGTGTCAAGCATGCTGTGAGAATTTCTGTTTTGTAGCAAGTACCTTAGCCATCATATGCTCACTACCTAGTCTTGTGTATCATGTTTCTGGTGTCAAGCAGGCTGTGAGAATCTGTTTTGTAGCAAGTACCTTAGCCATCATATGCTCACTACCTAGTCTTGTGTATCATGTTTCTGCTGTCAAGCAGGCTGTGAGAATTTCTGTTTTGTAGCAAGTACCTTAGCCATCATATGCTCACTACCTAGTCTTGTGTATCATGTTTCTGGTGTCAAGCAGACTGAGAATCTCTGATTTGTAGCAAGTACCTTAGCTATCATATGCTCACTACCTAGTCTTGTGTATCATGTTTCTGCTGTCAAGCAGGCTGTGAGAATTTGTTTTGTAGCAAGTACCTTAGCTATCATATGCTCACTACCTAGTCTTGTGTATCATGTTTCTGCTGTCAAGCAGGCTGTGAGAATTTGTTTTGTAGCAAGTACCTTAGCCATCATATGCTCACTACCTAGTCTTGCTGTATCATGTTTCTGCTATCAAGCAGACTGTGAGAATCTGTTTTGTAGCAAGTACCTTAGCCATCATATGCTCACTACCTAGTCTTGTGTATCATGTTTCTGGTGTCAAGCAGGCTGTGAGAATCTGTTTTGTAGCAAGTACCTTAGCCATCATATGCTCACTACCAAGTCTTGTGTATCATGTTTCTGCTGTCAAGCAGGCTGTGAGAATTTCTGTTTTGTAGCAAGTACCTTAGCCATCATATGCTCACTACTTAGTCTTGTGTATCATGTTTCTGGTGTCAAGCAGACTGAGAATCTCTGATTTGTAGCAAGTACCTTAGCTATCATATGCTCACTACCTAGTCTTGTGTATCATGTTTCTGCTGTCAAGCAGGCTGTGAGAATTTCTGTTTTGTAGCAAGTACCTTAGCCATCATATGCTCACTACCTAGTCTTGTGTATCATGTTTCTGGTGTCAAGCAGACTGAGAATCTCTGATTTGTAGCAAGTACCTTAGCTATCATATGCTCACTACCTAGTCTTGTGTATCATGTTTCTGCTGTCAAGCAGGCTGTGAGAATTTGTTTTGTAGCAAGTACCTTAGCTATCATATGCTCACTACCTAGTCTTGTGTATCATGTTTCTGCTGTCAAGCAGGCTGTGAGAATTTGTTTTGTAGCAAGTACCTTAGCCATCATATGCTCACTACCTAGTCTTGCTGTATCATGTTTCTGCTGTCAAGCAGACTGTGAGAATCTGTTTTGTAGCAAGTACCTTAGCCATCATATGCTCACTACCTAGTCTTGTGTATCATGTTTCTGGTGTCAAGCAGGCTGTGAGAATTTGTTTTGTAGCAAGTACCTTAACCATCATGTGCTCACTTCCTAGTCTTGTGTATCATGTTTCTGCTGTCAAGCAGGCTGTGAGAATCTGTTTTGTAGCAAGTACCTTAGCCATCATATGCTCACTACCTAGTCTTGCAATATGATGTTTCTGGTGTCAAGCAGGCTGTAAGAATTTTAGCTGCAGTGATTTCTCTCCCAGTCTAGCGGTTTTATTACACAGCCTGTCCCAGTCTCATCAATTCTATAAAGAGGTTTTGTGCAGTCAACGTTCTAATGTTTATTATGCATAGGAATTTTTCAAGGTTGTAAAGGTGGTCACTGTTACACAGCAGGCTTTGCAGGATATATAGATGTGAAAGATAAAAAAAGAAGGCGCCACCATGGTGCACAATCAGATGATTCAAACACGCCAAATGTACAAGTAAGACCGTACTTACAAGCTGTATGACACTTGAGAAGTGTCACAAATGCCTTCTGGACTGTTGGGAGTCGTCCAGCTAACTCACACTGATGGATGTCAGAGCAGCTCTGAAGCGTGGGAGCGGCGACAGGCTAACAGCATGCAGTGACTAGCCACAAGCTCAGCGCCAAGCCGGATCGTTCACTGGTGTTAATGGATACACCAGTAAAAGTAGATACACTCTTGGATACAATGTATCAAAATGAATCCAAATGTTGAATAAAATTGTAGATAGTATGATTTGAAAAAGATGATGGTTCGTGGCAAAAGTCTGTTTGAAAACGCTTCTGATTGGCTACTGGATCTGTTTCCAAAGTTTGGTAGGTTTGCTATTGGTTGGTCTTGGATGTGCGATCCGTTATCCTATGTGGGAACTTTTAGAGTCTAAAAGTTCCCACATAGGATAACGGATCGCACATCCAAGACCAACCAATAGCAAACCTACCAAACTTTGGAAACAGATCCAGTAGCCAATCAGAAGCGTTTTCAAACAGACTTTTGCCACGAACCATCATCTTTTTCAAATCATACTATCTACAATTTTATTCAACATTTGGATTCATTTTGATACATTGTATCCAAGAGTGTATCTACTTTTACTGGTGTATCCATTAACACCAGTGAACGATCCGGCTTGGCGCTGAGCTTGTGGCTAGTCACTGCATGCTGTTAGCCTGTCGCCGCTCCCACGCTTCAGAGCTGCTCTGACATCCATCAGTGTGAGTTAGCTGGACGACTCCCAACAGTCCAGAAGGCATTTGTGACACTTCTCAAGTGTCATACAGCTTGTAAGTACGGTCTTACTTGTACATTTGGCGTGTTTGAATCATCTGATTGTGCACCATGGTGGCGCCTTCTTTTTTTATCTTTCACATCTACAGATCATAACATCTTGGGACACCAACAAGAACTTCGAAGAAGCAGCCTGCCATCTGTTCCAGACATTTGAATCTGGATTATGGACTAGACGAACTGTCCAATATCACATTTCCACCATCTACTAGATTGGTTTGATTGGGACTTTTTTTCACTTTGTATATATATTTTGTAATTTTTACCCCTGTATACACATATAGGGGTATTTCACTATAATATTGCACTATATGTTGATATTTTTACTTATTATACACAGGTATTTGGCGCACTGGTTTTTTTCACATTCAATTTGCAGGATATACAATGCAGCCACCATTTTTCAGCAGGTTCGACAGCAGTACAAAGTTGTCATCCATTCCCCCTCTATTGTTCCCCCTCCAAACATTGCAGATTGGTAAATATAACATGTGCACAGGCCATCAGGCACAGCTCATCGGATGCTCATTTTCAACTCTGCTCCAAACTTTGATTAACAAAAGCTTGTTACAATAGCTCTGACATAAGAGGAAATAACAAGCTTGAGTGGTGGTGCATGCATAATGCGCTAAAGGGAGTAATAACAGACTGCAGACTGGTCGCACGTCCAGAAAATATTCTAAGGGGCTTAGGCAATGTACTTTGTAAACAGACATTTAAAAAAATATTTATAAATGCATACGATTCACACAGAATGTTCAGCACTACCGTACTTAACTTCCTGCTATTATGTTTAAAAATGTATTACTTTTTGTGTGAACTTCCCTTTAAGTTAACTGTAGGAGTTTGATGTTATTTTGGAAATTTCAGTGATTCATTTATTTATTCTTTTTTTCCCCCAGGTGAAAGCGATGCTAAGATTTCATGTAACATGGGACAAACAGAAGATCAGTGGCTAAGAAATGTCGAACCATCAGAGCAGGAAATTTGTGCCAATATAAGTACAGGGACGCAGGGTGCAAGTGAGTGTACGTGTGTGACATGTCTGTGGGAAGTAGGGCACGTATGAGTGTATGTGTGTCATATGTCTGAGGAAAGTAGGGCACATGTGTGTGACATGTCTGTGGGAAGTAGGGCACGTGTGAGTGTATGTGTGTCATATGTCTGAGGGAAGTAGGGCACGTGAGTGTCTGTGACATGTATCTGGGAAGTAGGGCACATGAGTTTGTGTGTGTGTGATGTCTGTGGGAAGCAGGGCACATGTGATTGTACGTGTGTGATATGTTTAAGGGATGCAGGGCATAGGTGAGTGTATGTTGGTGACACGTGAGAGGAACGCAGGGCACATGTGAGTGTAAGTGTGTGACATGTCTGGAATAGAGGGGATAGGTGTGTGTACGTGTGACATATCTAAGGAGAGCAGTGTACATGTGTGACATGTCTGTGTTAAGGAGGGGATAGGTGTGTGTACGTGTGACTTATCTTAGGAAAGCAGTTTACATGTGTGACACTTGAGAGGGATGTAGGGCAAAGTGAGTGTTTGTGTGTCATGTCTCTGAGAAACGGGGCACAGATTGTGTATGTGTGCGACGTGTGAGGGTTGCAGGGCACAGGTGAGTGTACGTGTGAGATGTGTCTGCGGGAAACGGCACAGGTGAGTGTACATGTCTGATGTGTATGTTCACTAATAAAGTTTATTCTACATATTATATATTACCTTTTAATATAAAATGATAATCTGGTTTAAACATGCATTAGTCACAGCTATCCTCAAAAACCTTCTCTCGATCCAACCTCCCCATCCAACTACCGCCCTATTTCCCTATTTTCCTTTTGCCTCAAAGCTTCTTTAAAAGCTAGTATATGCACGTCTATCCCATTTCCTTACATTAAACTCCCTCCTTGACCCACTACTTACAGCAAAATACAAAGGCAACTTCTCTCTACTTATCCTCCTTGATCTGCCTGCAGCCTTTGATACTGTCAAGCACCCTCTTTTGCTCCATACCTTCCAATCCTTTGGCATCTGCGACACAGCTCTCTCTTCGTTCTCTTCCTATCTGTCTAACCGTACCTTTAGTGTAGCCTTCTTTGGGGCATCCTCTGCCCTGTTACCTCTTTCTGTTAGGGTACCGCAAGGCTCTGTCCTCTGTCCCCTTCTCTTGTCAATCTACATGTCCTCATTTGGTTCCTTAATAAAGTCTCACGGTTTTCATTATCATTTGTATGCCGACGATTCCCAAATCTACCTCTCTGCACCAGAACTATCTCCTTCCTTGCTAACCCATGTCACTGTCTCTCTCTTATCTCATCTTGGATGTCCTCTCACTACCTCAAGCTAAATATCTCCAAAACTGAGTTCCTTATCTTCCATACTTCTTCCAAAATCTCCACCCCCATGTCTCTATAACTGTCGATAACTCCATCATTACCCTAACATCACATGCCCGATGTCTTGGGGGTCACACTTGACACAGATCTTTCACTCCTCAAATTCAGTCCTTGGCTAAAGCCTGCCGCTTCCACCTTAAAAACATCGCTTAAATTAGACATTTCCTTACACAAGACACAACTAAGATTTAAATCCACTCTCTCATCCTTTCCCACCTCGACTACTGCAACTCCATCCTCTCTGGTCTCCCTAGCTGCCGCCTAGCTCCTTTAAATCCATAATGAATGCCTCTGCCAGACTCATCTTCCTTACACGTCGCTCTTCATCAGCCGCACCTCTCTGCAAATCCCTTCACTCGCTTCCTCTTGCCTCCAGGATTAAGCACAAAATTCTCACTCTGACACACAAAGCACATTTTAGATCTTGTCTCCTGATACTCTCCCTCCCGCCCCCTTCGCTCCACTCATGTTCTCCTACTCTCCTCCTCTCTTGTTTACTCCTTACATTCCCGTTTACAAGATTTCTCCAGACTGCCTCGCTCTACAAGACTCTACCCTAGTTTTAAAAGCTTCAAGTGCTCCCTGAAGAGTCTACTATTCAGGGACCCATACAACCTACACTAACCTTCCTTATCTCCACTTCTATCCCCTTAAACCCCATAGCACGTAAGCCTATGAGCCCAGCTGTTTGTAGTTCACCTTCATTGCGACTACAACAGTGCAACTCTCAGCAGGAGTCCCTTTGATCCCGGTATTGTTTTTTATATGCCACCTATGTACATAGCGCTGCGGAACCTGTTGG
Organism: Bombina bombina; assembly: GCF_027579735.1. Taxonomy (NCBI): domain Eukaryota; kingdom Metazoa; phylum Chordata; class Amphibia; order Anura; family Bombinatoridae; genus Bombina; species Bombina bombina. The sequence continues at coordinate 803,661,266 of NC_069502.1, read as the reverse complement.
CGCTCTACAAATACCTGATAATAATAATTGCCTGATTAATACAGCTGGCTGGGGAGCTGCTGATTATCCCAGAAGGTGTAGTTGATATGTGAGTGAGATTCTTCTCTCTGATGAAGATTTTATATATTGCTTAGATATACTACACCACCTGGGGCCATTTTCTTTGTTTTGTTGTTTTAGAGTTATCCTTGTTTTAACTACAAGCACAAAAGTAGTAGTTACAATTATTTTAGCCCATAAACTAATCTATATATTACTAAAAGTTTCTGTGGACACAATTTTAAAAGGAATGGATATATTAGGTAGAAAAACAACATTATATTAAAGTTAGTCCAGTCTTTGACTAAGTGTGAATTCTTAGAAATAGTCCCTAATGTCCAGTAAACTGCCCTTAAGCCTTAGCATGGAAAAGGTCTAGTTGTCACAGTGTCTACTACAAGTGTAGGGGACTGACTAAATCAGATCAGTTTATATGTTCTCATGATAAAATAATTATGTAATTAATAACATTACTCCCATTGTGTTTCTTATTGACAGGTGAATTCACAAACTGCAATAATCCTAGTTATGATCAGAGTGCAGATGCTTCTTTACATCTTCTTCAAAATCAAAGAAGCCACGTGGGAAATGTATGTTCTGAATGTGGGAAATGTTTTCTTAAGAAATCACATCATCTTAAACATCTAAAAATTCATACAGGAGAAAAGCCATTTTCCTGTCCTATATGTGGGAAATGTTTTAACCATAAAATAAGTCTTGTTGCTCATCAGAAAATTCATACAGGAGAAAACGAATTTTCGTGTTCTGATTGTGGGAAATACTTTACTCAGAAATCAAATCTAATTCGTCATCAGAAAATTCATACAGGGGAGAAAGGATTTTCATGTCTTGACTGTGGAAAATGTTTTATCCTGAAATCACATCTTATTAGGCATCAGAAAACGCATACAGGAGAAAAAGCATTTTCATGTTCTGACTGTGGAAAATGTTATACTCGGAAATCAACTCTTCTTATGCATCAAAAAATTAATACAGGGGAAAAAGGATTTCCATGTTCTGACTGTGGGAAATGTTTTACTCGGAAATCAAATCTCATTACACATCAGAAAATTCATACAGGGGTGAAAGGATTTTCATGTTCTGACTGTGGGAAATGTTTTACTATGAAATCAAATCTCATTACACATCAGAAAATTCATACAGGGGTGAAAGGATTTTTATGTTCTGACTGTGGGAAATGTTTTACCCGGAAATCAACTCTTCTTCTGCATCAAAAAATTCATACAGGGGAAAAAGGATTTCCATGTTCTGACTGTGGGAAATGTTTTACTCGGAAATCAAATCTCATTACACATCAGAAAATTCATACAGGGGTGAAAGGATTTTCATGTTCTGACTGTGGGAAATGTTTTACTATGAAATCAAATCTCATTACACATCAGAAAATTCATACAGGGGTGAAAGGATTTTTATGTTCTGACTGTGGGAAATGTTTTACCCGGAAATCAACTCTTCTTCTGCATAAAAAAATTCATACAGGGGAAAAAGGATTTCCATGTTCTGACTGTGGAAAATGTTTTATCCTGAAATCATCTCTTATTAGACATCAGAAAATTCATACAGGGGAGAAAGCATTTTCATGTTCTGACTGTGGGAAATGTTTTGCTGCGAAATCAACTCTTATTAATCATCAGAAAATTCATACAGGGGAGAAAGCATTTTCATGTCCTGATTGTGGGAAATGTTTTGCTCTAAAATCAAATCTCATTACACATCAGAAAATTCATACAGGGGTAAAAGACTTTTCATGTTCTGACTGTGGGAAATGTTTTATCCTGAAATCACATCTTATTAGGCATCAGAAAACTCATATTAAAATAAATCAGAGTTTAACCTCCCAATTGCAGAGGAATAATATGGTAGTTGTCACCCACACAATACCAAGTGCTGATGATGACTGCATGTGACCCCCTGGGACATGCAGTTTTGGGGCTGTTTGAGGTCCCTTCTGCACCTCAAGCGTTTATGAGGTGACCCCACGGTGGATTTGATAGAAAAATTATGATTTAAATCACTAGTCCGTAAACCCGATTTAAATCATGGTTTTTATTTTTTTAATAAGTCTTCAGATTATTTGTTTACAGTTATACCAGGCTATTACTAAATTGGTTATATATCATTAGATATGCATAGACAGATCATTGAAATTGATTAGATTATTTGGAGGTGAAGTTTATCCAGTTTAATTGGTTAATCATTCACATTTGATCAACTTTTCACCTGTACTTTATTGGAAGGAGGACAATTATTAAATTAATAATAACAATAGAAATAGTTTTATTTTACTAAAACAATAACATTATTCTTCATTTTTAATGCTTGCCCCTCCCTCCTCACACTTAGGTCCATGTGCAGATCTATTCCTCTCCAAACAATCTTCTATTCATTGACTTACTTAGTATGGGTTGATTCTGTGTACATTGATTTGCAGGGGAGCAATGGCATTAAAGGAAAGTGAAGTCAAAATTTAAAGTTTCCTGATTCAGAAAGAACATGAATTTTTAACAATTTTCCAATTGACTTCTCTTATGTAATTTGCTTTGTTGTTTATGTATCCATTGTTAAAAAGCCTGCATAGGTAGGCTCACTAAGATGCAATGCACTACTGTGAGCTAGCTGCTTGTCACGGTCTCACCCATCGTATTCATATAGTCCCCAGTAAAGCATTGCTCTCCTTCAACAAAGGATTCTAAGAGAATGAAGCAAATATCATACTATAAGTAAATCTTAAAATGTTATGTTCTATCTAAAACCCAAAAGTTATCTTTCATGTTTATGTCCCTTTAAGGTCTATTTATTAACTCTGTATGTTCATTTTCTTCCTAATGGGAAACAGTCCACAGACACATTCATTACTTATGGGAAATAAGAACCTGGCCACCAGGAGGAGGCAAAGACCCACCAGCCAAAGGCTTAAATACTCCTCCCACTTCCCTCATCCCCCAGTCATTCTTTGCCTTTCGTCCCAGGAGGTTGGCAGAGACGTGTCAGAAGATTCTTTTTATTTTACTTTATTTTAATTAATTTAATTTTATTGTGTCTCTTATGGAGGGTGCTACCTTTTGAAATGAGATGGGAGTTTTAAGTTGTCCTGTCAGCCTCTCGTGGAGGGCCTGGGTGAAAGTGAGAGTCAGGAGATGCAGTGGGAGCTTCCCCTGCGACACCTTCCCGACTCATATTCACAACTCCTTTCAGCATTTGGCGTTGCTGAACTTCGTTTCGCTACCTGCTGTTCTCTCTCAAGTCCATGGCGGAGGCGATGCTACTATTCGTCACACTTGAAGGGCCGTGTTCCTGTTCCACGGCGTGGATTCCGATTAGATTGTTTCATTTTATTACATTGCTGTGATGTGATTTATTATGACAGTTCAGTGTGGGCTTTGCTGAGACACCTGTTTCGATCTGGGAATTAAGGGATTATCTCCCCTTTCAGGGGAGTTAGTGAATGGGATGGGGTTGGTTATCATGTTTCCTATGTGATCATCCTGCTTGTGTACGGAAATTTGGGCTCTGAGGGTGAGTCATGTATCATTTTGCTAAGCATGGCCTTGAGCTACGATTTTATTCAGACTTGCTAGTTTGTTATGGGGCCTAGTTTTACTGCATTTGGGATTTCGTGGGGCATCTGGTAACCGTGCGTGTTTACACTTGGGTGGGTCTTTTTTCCCTTCCGCATTCCTGACCGAGTGGAGATGGAGGTAAAAGTCGCTGCAGAATCTGTTGGTGCTCTACAAATAACCGATAATAATAATAATAAAGAGTCTGCTTCACTGAGGCCTGGTCATAAGGGGTGGTGAGTGCCCCAGCCATTGTAGGTGTCAGGTGCCAGTTTCTTTCCAAATTGCATCTTTATTTTTAGTCTTAGCCATGGAGGATTCTAATGCCGAGACTATTTTAATATCTGAAATGGATTATGGAATTCTTAATGGCGCGCAAATTGCCCCTTGCACTATCACCTATCTGCTCCCAAAGACAGATATATAATGGAAAGATACAAGAAATATATAAATTGGTGAGAGTGCGCTAGCAGCAACAGGGGATGTGTCACTGGTATAGGCAAATATATAAAATCAATAAAGCAAATAAGTGATAAAATACAAACACATTTATATCAATAAACACATAGGTAAAATCCTGAATTGGTTCGATTGTGCTAAACAGCAGCAGGGAATGTGTCACTGATATAGGCAAATGTTGTTTGAATATATTATGAAATCAATAAAGCAAATTTGTTATAAAATACAAACACATTTATTTGAATAAACACATAGGTAAAATCCTAATTTTATGACTGGTCTTAAATATTTAAAAAACTAAAAGAGTAAAGGCAAGTATTTCAATACTTTAAAAATGCTATTGCATAGAGTTAAAAGAAAATTGGGGATTTACATATACAACTTGTTTGCAAGTTTAGAAATATAGTGGTGCACTACTCTTTATGTTGCGGTAGTAGCTGAATAGCTGATATATCACCAATCCACCTTATTATTTTGGTACAAAAGGTTTGACTGTTTGCACACAAAACAAAGTAAAGTTACACTTTGAGAAGAAAAGTAAAAAATATGTGTATATATATGAATCGTTTCAATAAACGACTAGTCCAAATTGTATTTTCCTTTAAATATACGTTCCTTGTGCCTGTATAATTTCTTACGGCTAGATTTAGAGTTTTGTCGGTAACGACCCGCGTAGCTAACGCTGGCTTTTTTTCCCCCACACCTTTTAAATACCGCTGGTATTGAGAGTTAACAGAAGGGCTGTGTTAGGCTACAAAAAGGGAGCGTATAGCATAATTTACCGCCACTGCAACTCTCAATACCAGCGGTGCTTACGGACATGGCCAGCTCCAAAAACGTGCTCGTGCACGATTCCCCCATAGGAAACAATGGGGCAGTTTGAGCTGAAAAAAACCTAACTCCTGCAAAAAAGCAGCGTTCAGCTCCTAACGCAGCCCAGTTGTTTCCTATGGGGAAACACTTCCTATGTCGGCACCTAACACCCTAACATGTACCCCGAGTCTAAACACCCCTAACCTTACACTTATTAACCCCTAATCTGCCGCCCCCGCTATCTCTGACCCCTGCATATTTTTTTTAACCCCTAATCTGCCGCTCCGTACACCGCCGCAACCTACGTTATCCCTATGAACCCCTAATCTGCTGCCCCTAATACCGCCGACCCCTATATTATATTTATTAACCCCTAATCTGCCGCCCCCAACGTCGCCTCCACCTACCTACAATTATTAACCCCTAATCTGCCGACCGGACCTCACCGCTACTATAATAAAGTTATTAACCCCTAAAGCTAAGTCTAACCCTAACACCCCCCTAAATTAAATATAATTTAAATCTAACGAAATAAATTAACTCTTATTAAATAAATTATTCCTATTTAAAGCTAAATACTTACCTGTAAAATAAATCCTAATATAGCTACAATATAAATTATAATTATATTGTAGCTATTTTAGGATTAATATTTATTTTACAGGCAACTTTGTATTTATTTTAACTAGGTACAATAGCTATTAAATAGTTAATAACTATTTAATAGTTACCTAGTTAAAATAATTACAAAATTACCTGTAAAATAAATCCTAACCTAAGTTACAATTAAACCTAACACTACACTATCAATAAATTAAATAAAATACCTACAATTATCTACAATTAAACCTAACACTACACTATCAATAAATTAATTAAATACAAATAAATACAGTTACTAAAGTACAAAAAATAAAAAAAGAACTAAGTTACAAAAAATAAAAAAATATTTACAAACATTAGAAAAATATTACAACAATTTTAAACTAATTACACCTACTCTAAGCCCCCTAATAAAATAACAAAGACCCCCAAAATAAAAAAATGCCCTACCCTATTCTAAAATAAAAATAGAAAAGCTCTTTTACCTTACCAGCCCTTAAAAGGGCCTTTTGCGGGGCATGCCCCAAAGAATTCATCTCTTTTGCCTGGAAAAAAAACATACAATACCCCCCCAACATTACAACCCACCACCCACATACCCCTAATCTAACCCAAACCCCCCTTAAATAAACCTAACACTAAGCCCCTGAAGATCTTCCTACCTTATCTTCACCACGCCGGGTATCACCGATCGGTCCAGGCTCCGATGTCTTGATCCAAGCCCAAGCGGGGGCTGAAGACGTCCATCCTCCGGCTGAAGTTTTGATCCAAGTGGCGGCTGAAGAAGTCCATCATCGGGCAGAAGTCTTCATCCTATCCAGGCAGAAGAGGAGATCCGGACCGGTAGCCATCTTTAACCAAGCGGCATCTTCTATCTTCTTCCATCCGATGACGAGCGGCTCCATCTTCAAGACCTCCGGCGCGGATCCATCCTCTTCTTCCGACGTCCTAAAACAGAATGAAGGTTCCTTTAAGGGACGTCATCCAAGATGGCGTCCCTCGAATTCCGATTGGCTGATAGGATTCAGGATCAGCCAATCGGAATTAAGGTAGGAAAATTCTGATTGGCTGATGGAATCAGCCAATCAGATTCAAGTTCAATCGGAACAGCCAATATAATGCGAGCTCAATCTGATTGGCTGATTGGATCAGCCAATCGGATTGAACTTGAATCTGATTGGCTGATTCCATCAGCCAATCAGAATTTTCCTACCTTAATTCCGATTGGCTGATAGAATCCTATCAGCCAATCGGAATGCGAGGGACGCCATCTTGGATGACATCCCTTAAAGGAACCTTCATTCTGTTTTAGGACGTCGGAAGAATAGGATGAATCCGTACCGGAGGTCTTGAAGATGGAGCCGCTCGTCATCGGATGGAAGAAGATAGAAGATGCCACTTGGATGAAGATGTCTACCGGTCCGGATCTCCTCTTCTGCCCGGAGTAGGATGAAGACTTCTGCCCGATGATGGACTTCTTCAGCCGCCGCTTGGATCAAGACTTCAGCCGGAGGATGGACGTCTTCAGCCCCCGCTTGGGCTTGGATCAAGACATTGGAGCCTGGACCGATCGCTGATACCCGGCGTGGTGAAGATAAGGTAGGAAGATCTTCAGGGGCTTAGTGTTAGGTTTATTTAAGGGGGGTTTGGGTTAGATTAGGGGTATGTGGGTGGTGGGTTGTAATGTTGGGGGGGGGTATTGTATGCTTTTTTTTTCAGGCAAAAGAGCTGAATTCTTTGGGGCATGCCCCGCAAAAGGCCCTTTTAAGGGCTGGTAAGGTAAAAGAGCTTTTCTATTTTTATTTTAGAATAGGGTAGGGCATTTTTTTATTTTGGGGGGGCTTTGTTATTTTATTAGGGGGCTTAGAGTAGGTGTAATTAGCTTAAAATTGTTGTAATATTTTTCTAATGTTTGTAAATATTTTTTTATTTTTTGTAACTTAGTTCTTTTTTTATTTTTTGTACTTTAGTTAGTTTATTTAATTGTATTTATTTGTAGGTATTGTATTTAATTAATTTATTGATAGTGTAGTGTTAGGTTTAATTGTAGATAATTGTAGGTATTTTATTTAATTAATTTATTGATAGTGTAGTGTTAGGTTTAATTGTAACTTAGGTTAGGATTTATTTTACAGGTAATTTTGTAATTATTTTAACTAGGTAACTATTAAATAGTTATTAACTATTTAAAAGCTATTTACCTGGTTAAAATAAATACAAAGTTGCCTGTAAAATAAATATAAATCCTAAAATAGCTACAATATATTTATAATTTATATTGTAGCTATATTAGGATTTATTTTACAGGTAAGTATTTAGCTTTAAATAGGAATAATTTATTTAATAAGAGTTAATTTATTTAGTTAGATTTAAATTATATTTAACTTAGGGGGGTGTTAGGGTTAGACTTAGCTTTAGGGGTTAATACATTTATTAGAGTAGCGGTGAGGTCCGGTCAGCAGATTAGGGGTTAATAATTGTAGGTAGGTGGAGGCAACGTTGGGGGCGGCAGATTAGGGGTTAATAAATATAATATAGGGGTCGGCGGTGTTAGGGGCAGCAGATTAGGGGTACATAGGGATAATGTAGGTGGCAGCGGTGTGTGGTCGGCAGATTAGGGGTTAAAAAAAGATAATTTTTGCTTACCTGATAAATTCCTTTCTCCTGTAGTGTGGTCAGTCCACGGGTCATCATTACTTCTGGGATATTAACTCCTCCCCAACAGGAAGTGCAAGAGGATCACCCAGCAGAGCTGCTATATAGCTCCTCCCCTCTATGTCACACCCAGTCATTCGACCGAGAACCAACGAGAAAGGAGAAGCCAAAGGGTGCAGTGGTGACTGGAGTATAATTTAAAAATTTAGACCTGCCATACAAACAGGGCGGGCCGTGGACTGACCACACTACAGGAGAAAGGAATTTATCAGGTAAGCATAAATTATGTTTTCTCCTGTTAAGTGTGGTCAGTCCACGGGTCATCATTACTTCTGGGATACCAATACCAAAGCTAAAGTACACGGATGACGGGAGGGACAGGCAGGCTCTTTATACGGAAGGAACCACTGCCTGAAGAACCTTTCTCCCAAAAACAGCCTCCGAAGAAGCAAAAGTGTCAAATTTGTAAAATTTGGAAAAAGTATGAAGAGAAGACCAAGTTGCAGCCTTGCAAATCTGTTCAACAGAAGCCTCATTCTTAAAGGCCCAAGTGGAAGCCACAGCTCTAGTAGAATGAGCTGTAATCCTTTCAGGAGGCTGCTGTCCAGCAGTCTCATAAGCTAAACGTATTATGCTACGAAGCCAAAAAGAGAGAGAGGTAGCAGAAGCTTTTTGACCTCTCCTCTGACCAGAATAAACGACAAACAGGGAAGACGTTTGTCGAAAATCCTTAGTTGCCTGTAGATAAAATTTCAGGGCACGGACTACATCTAAATTGTGTAGAAGACGTTCCTTCTTCGAAGAAGGATTAGGACACAAAGATGGAACAACAATCTCTTGATTGATATTCCTGTTAGTGACCACCTTAGGTAAGAACCCAGGTTTAGTACGCAGAACTACCTTGTCTGAATGAAAAATCAGATAAGGAGAATCACAATGTAAGGCAGATAACTCAGAGACTCTACGAGCCGAGGAAATAGCCATTAAAAACAGAACTTTCCAAGATAACAATTTGATATCAACGGAATGAAGGGGTTCAAACGGAACACCCTGTAAAACATTAAGAACTAAGTTCAAACTCCATGGTAGAGCAAAAGTTTTAAACACAGGCTTAATCCTGGCCAAAGCCTGACAAAAAGCCTGAACGTCTGGAACCTCTGACAGACGTTTGTGTAAAAGAATGGACAGAGCTGAAATCTGTCCCTTTAAGGAACTAGCGGATAAACCCTTTTCTAAACCTTCTTGTAGAAAAGACAATATCCTAGGAATCCTAACCTTACTCCATGAGTAACTTTTGGATTCGCACCAATATAAGTATTTACGCCATATTTTATGGTAAATCTTTCTGGTAACAGGCTTCCTAGCCTGTATTAAGGTATCAATTACTGACTCAGAAAAACCACGTTTTGATAAAATCAAGCGTTCAATTTCCAAGCAGTCAGCTTCAGAGAAATTAGATTTTGATGTTTGAAGGGACCCTGAATCAGAAGGTCCTGTCTCAGAGGCAGAGACCAGGGTGGACAGGATGACATGTCCACTAGATCTGCATACCAAGTCCTGCGTGGCCACGCAGGCGCTATTAGAATCACCGATGCTCTCTCCTGTTTGATTCTGGCAATCAATCGAGGAAGCATCGGGAAGGGTGGAAACACATAAGCCATCCCGAAGGTCCAAGGTGCTGTCAAGGCATCTATCAGGACCGCTCCCGGATCCCTGGATCTGGACCCGTAACAAGGAAGCTTGGCGTTCTGTCGAGACGCCATGAGATCTATCTCTGGTTTGCCCCAACGTCGAAGTATTTGGGCAAAGACCTCCGGATGAAGTTCCCACTCCCCCGGATGAAAAGTCTGACGACTTAGGAAATCCGCCTCCCAGTTCTCCACTCCCGGGATGTGGATTGCTGACAGGTGGCAAGAGTGAGACTCTGCCCAGCGAATTATCTTTGATACTTCCATCATCGCTAGGGAGCTTCTTGTCCCTCCTTGATGGTTGATGTAAGCTACAGTCGTGATGTTGTCCGACTGAAACCTGATGAACCCCCGAGTTGTTAACTGGGGCCAAGCCAGAAGGGCATTGAGAACTGCTCTCAATTCCAGAATGTTTATTGGCAGGAGACTCTCCTCCTGAGTCCATGATCCCTGAGCCTTCAGAGAATTCCAGACAGCGCCCCAGCCTAGTAGGCTGGCGTCTGTTGTTACAATTGTCCAATCTGGCCTGCTGAATGGCATCCCCCTGGACAGATGTGGCCGAGAAAGCCACCATAGAAGAGAATTTCTGGACTCTTGATCCAGATTCAGAGTAGGGGACAAATCTGAGTAATCCCCATTCCACTGACTTAGCATGCACAATTGCAGCGGTCTGAGATGTAGGCGTGCAAAGGGTACTATGTCCATTGCCGCTACCATTAAGCCGATCACCTCCATGCATTGAGCCACTGACGGGTGTTGAATGGAATGAAGGACACAGCATGCATTTTGAAGCTTTGTTAACCTGTCTTCTGTCAGGTAGATCTTCATTTCTACAGAATCTATAAGAGTCCCTAAGAAGGGAACTCTTGTGAGTGGAAAGAGAGAACTCTTCTTTTCGTTCACCTTCCATCCATGCGACCTTAGAAATGCCAGTACTAACTCTGTATGAGACTTGGCAGTTTGAAAGCTTGAAGCTTGTATCAGAATGTCGTCTAGGTACGGAGCTACCGAAATTCCTCGCGGTCTTAGTACCGCCAGAAGAGCACCCAGAACCTTTGTGAAGATTCTTGGAGCCGTAGCCAATCCGAATGGAAGAGCTACAAACTGGTAATGCCTGTCTAGGAAGGCAAACCTTAGATACCGGTAATGATCTTTGTGAATCGGTATGTGAAGGTAAGCATCCTTTAAATCCACTGTGGTCATGTACTGACCCTTTTGGATCATGGGTAGGATTGTCCGAATAGTTTCCATTTTGAACGATGGAACTCTTAGGAATTTGTTTAGGATCTTTAAATCCAAGATTGGACTGAAGGTTCCCTCTTTTTTGGGAACCACAAACAGATTTGAGTAAAACCCCTGTCCATGTTCCGACCGCGGAACCGGATGGATCACTCCCATTAGTAAAAGATCTTGTACACAGCGTAGAAACGCCTCTTTCTTTATTTGGTTTGTTGACAACCTTGACAGATGAAATCTCCCTTTTGGGGGAGAGGATTTGAAGTCCAGAAGATATCCCTGAGATATGATCTCTAACGCCCAGGGATCCTGGACATCTCTTGCCCAAGCCTGGGCGAAGAGAGAAAGTCTGCCCCCCACTAGATCCGTTTCCGGATCGGGGGCCCTCGATTCATGCTGTCTTAGGGGCAGCAGCAGGTTTTCTGGCCTGCTTGCCCTTGTTCCAGGACTGGTTAGGTCTCCAGCCTTGTCTGTAGCGAGCAACAGCTCCTTCCTGCTTTGGAGCAGAGGAAGTTGATGCTGCCCCTGCCTTGAAATTATGAAAGGAACGAAAATTAGACTGTCTAGCCTTAGGTTTGGCTCTGTCTTGAGGCAGGGCATGGCCTTTACCTCCTGTAATGTCAGCGATAATTTCTTTCAAACCGGGCCCGAATAAGGTCTGCCCTTTGAAAGGTATGTTAAGTAATTTAGATTTAGAAGTAACGTCAGCTGACCAGGATTTTAGCCACAGTGCTCTGCGTGCCTGAATGGCGAATCCGGAATTCTTAGCCGTAAGTTTTGTTAAATGTACTACGGCATCTGAAACAAATGAATTAGCTAGCTTAAGTGTTTTAAGCTTGCTTGAAATCTCATCTATAGTTATTGAGTCAAGAGTCTCTTCCAGGGACTCGGACCAAAAAGCGGCCGCGGCCGAGACAGACGCAACACATGCAAGGGGTTGCAATATAAAACCTTGTTGAACAAACATTTTCTTAAGGTAACCCTCTAATTTTTTATCCATTGGATCTGAAAAGGCACAGCTATCCTCCACCGGGATAGTGGTACGCTTAGCCAGAGTAGAAACCGCTCCCTCCACCTTAGGGACCGTCTGCCATAAGTCCCGTGTGGTGGCGTCTATTGGGAACATTTTTCTAAACACAGGAGGGGGGGGAAAAGGGTACACCGGGCCTATCCCACTCCTTAGTAATTATCTCTGTAAGCCTCTTAGGTATAGGAAATACGTCAGTACTCGCCGGTACCGCATAGTATCTATCCAGCCTACATAATTTCTCTGGGATTGCAACGGTGTTACAATCATTCAGAGCTGCTAATACCTCCCCTAACAGTACACGGAGGTTTTCGAGTTTAAACTTAAAATTAGAAATGTCTGAATCCATTCTATTGGGATCAGAACCGTCACCTGCAGATTGAAGCTCTCCGTCCTCATGTTCTGCATACTGTGACGCAGTATCAGACATGGCCCTATTATTAACAGCGCACTCTGTTCTCACCCCAGAGTGATCACGCTTACCTCTAAGTTCTGGTAATTTAGACAAAACTTCAGTCATAACATTAGCCATATCCTGTAATGTGATTTGCAATGGCCGCCCTGATGTACTCGGCGCTACAATATCACGCACCTCCCGAGCGGGAGATGCAGGTACTGACACGTGAGGCGAGTTAGTCGGCATAACTCTCCCCTCGTTGTTTGGTGAATGATGTTCAATTTGTACAGATTGACTTTTATTTAAAGTAGCATCAATGCAATTAGTACATAAATTTCTATTGGGCTCCACTTTGGCTTTAGCACATATAGCAAAGAGATATTCCTCTGAGTCAGACATGTTTAACACACTAGCAATTAAACTAGCAACTTGGAAATACTTTTCAAAGCAATTTACAAATAATATGAAAAACGTACTGTGCATTTAAGAAGCACAGAAAAAAAGTTATGACAGTTGAGTAATAATAAACTGGAGAAACTATAACATCAAATTCTTTCCGGTAAAACACAATTTTAGCAAAGGATTGCCCCCATTAGCAATGGATAACTAACCCTGAATAGCAGAAAAAATGTACAGAATATAAACGTTTTTTTAAAATGTACAGAATATAAACGTTTTTTATCACAGTCAAAGCACAATCTCACAGGTCTGCTGTGAGTGATTACCTCCCTCAAACTAACTTTTGAAGACCCCTGAGCTCTGTAGAGACGAACCGGATCATGCAGGGAAGAAAACAGACTTGTGACTGAATTTTCTGATGCGTAGCAAAAGCGCCAAAATAGGCCCCTCCCCCTCACACAAAACAGTGAGGGAGATCAGTAAACTGTCTTAAATTAAATAAAACGACCGCCAAGTGGAAAAAAACAGTGCCCAAAACAATTTTTCACCCAGTACCTCAGATAATTAAACGATTTTAACATGCCAGCAAAAACGTTTAACATCAAATAAATGAAATGTCATTAGAAAGCCTGTTGCTAGTCCCACTGCAAGTTAGGCTAAAGTCTTATGCATACAGTATTATCCCAGTGAAGTGCCATTCCCCAGAATACTGAAGTGTAAATATACATACATGACAGCCTGATACCAGTTGCTACTACTGCATTTAAGGCTGAGCTTACATTATATCGGTATGGCAGTATTTTCTCAGTCAATTCCATTCTCAGAAAATAATATGCTGCTACATACCTCCTTGCAGGTTAACCTGCCCGCTGTCCCCTGATCTGAAGTTTACCTCACTCCTCAGATGGCCGAGAACAGCAAGATGATCTTAACTACGCCGGCTAAAATCATCCAAAAACTCAGGTAGATTCTTCTTCAAATTCTACCTGAGAAGGAACAACACACTCCGGTGCTGTTTTAAAATAACAAACTTTTGATTGAAGGTATAAAACTAAGCATAATCACCACAGTCCTCTCACACATCCTATCTATTAGTTGGGTGCAAGAGAATGACTGGGTGTGACGTAGAGGGGAGGAGCTATATAGCAGCTCTGCTGGGTGATCCTCTTGCACTTCCTGTTGGGGAGGAGTTAATATCCCAGAAGTAATGATGACCCGTGGACTGACCACACTTAACAGGAGAAAATTGAATAGAGTGGCGGCGATGTGGGGGGACCTCGGTTTTGGGGTACATAGGTAGTTTATGGGTGTTAGTGTACTTTAGAGCACAGTAGCTAAGAGCTTTATGAACCGGCGTTAGCCCAGAAAGCTCTTAACTCCTGGCTTTTCTCTGCGGCTGGAGTCTTGTCGTTAGATTTCTAATGCTCACTTCAGCCAAGACTCTAAATACCAGCGTTAGAAAGATCCCATTGAAAAGATAGGATACGCAAATGGCGTAGGGGGATCTGCGGTATGAAAAAGTCGCGGCTACAAAGTGAGCGTTAGACCCTTTCCTGACTGACTCTAAATACCAGCGGTAGCCCAAAACCAGCGTTAGGAGCCTCTAACGCTGGTTTTGACGGCTAACACCAAACTCTAAATCTAAGCGTTAGTTCTGTAGTTTATAAAGTGCCCAGTTTCATTTTGATGTAATAGTTTGTAGTTGGATTGTGTGTATAATTGGCAATATCGGCTACTTTACCTCTGCATGCCTTTTTCGGTCTCTTCGTGGGTATGTCTCCTCCACTCACCTTCTGGCATAGGTAACGCTGCAGCCTCGCTGATAGTCGTTTGATGTCACACACCAATTTTTTTTTCTGAAAGTAGATCCGGCTTCCACTCTGCGCAGAGAGTATCTGTAGTTTTGGATGAAGAAAAATAGTGCCAATGCAATCCTTGGTCACTATGTATTCCTTTTGTTGGACAAAGTTAGATTCCTGATGGTCCTACTGCCTACAGGAATCTAACTTTGTCCAACAAAAGGAATACATAGTGACCAAGGATTGCAAAGGATTGCATTGGCACTATTTTTCTTCATCCAAAACTACAGATACTCTCTGCGCAGAGTGGAAGCCGGATCTACTTTCAGAAGAAAAAAAAATTGGTGTGTGACATCAAACGACTATCAGCGAGGCTGCAGTGTTACCTATGCCAGAAGGTGAGTGGAGGAGACATACCCACGAAGAGACCGAAAGGCATGCAGAGGTAAAGTAGCCGATATTGCCAATTATACACACAATCCAACTACAAACTATTACATCAAAATGAAACTGGGCACTTTATAAACTACAGAACTAAGAAATTATACAGGCACAAGGAACGCATATTTAAAGGAAAATACAATTGGGACTAGTCGTTTATTGAAACGATTCATATATATACACATATTTTTTACTTTTCTTCTCAAAGTGTGACTTTACTTTGTTTTGTGTGCAAACAGTCAAACCTTTTGTACCAAAATATTAAGGTGGATTGGTGATATATCGGCTATTCAGCTACTACCGCAACATAAAGAGTGGTGCACCACTATATTTCTAAACTTGCAAACAAGTTGTATATGTAAATCCCCAATTTTCTTTTAACTCTATGCAATAGCATTTTTAGAGTATTGAAATACTTGCCTTTACTCTTTTAGTTCTTAAATATTTAAGACCAGTCATAAAATTAGGATTTTACCTATGTGTTTATTGAAATAAATGTGTTTGTATTTTATAACAAATTTGCTTTATTGATTTCATAATATATTCAAACAACATTTGCCTATATCAGTGACACATTCCCTGCTGCTGTTTAGCACAATCGAACCAATTCAGGATTTTACCTATGTGTTTATTTATTGAAATAAATGTGTTTGTATTTTATAACAAATTTGCTTTATTGATTTCATAATATATTCAAACTACATTTGCCTACATCAGTGACACATTCCCTGCTGCTGTTTAGCACAATCGAACCAATTCAGGATTTTACCTATGTGTTTATTGATATAAATGTGTTTGTATTTTATCACTTATTTGCTTTATTGATTTTATATATTTGCCTATACCAGTGACACATCCCCTGTTGCTGCTAGTGCACTCTCACCAATTTATATATTTCTTGTATTTTAATATCTGAATTGTCCTCGAGTGAGGACTGTAATTTGGCCCCGTTATCGCAAGTCTGCCAATCTTGTCTCTCATGCCTGCATGGTGTGCCAGGTCCCTCTGGCTCGGGGGACCCTGGACCTTCTGAGCCATCGGCTCCTGTGGGCTCTGTTCCTCAGGAGGCGCCTTCCCAATCGCACGCTCCTTTTACCTCTGCGGGTGACCCCAATGTTAATGTCTCCTCCGCACAGGGTGGATTTTTTACCCCAGAGATGGCGGGACATTTTTGCTTTAATATTTTAATGGCGCTGATTCGCCTGCATGACCCTGAGGTTTCCTTGCAGTTATGTGCTTGCTTGCCTATCCTGGCGGTCCAGACCGTGAATGGCGTCATTATTTTTCCCCGGGGGTGATGGTTCCCCCATGTTGTTCTGTTCGCTACAGGATTGTGCAGTCGCGCGTCCTACTGCAACGTTTGTTTGATTTATTGGGGGATCCTTTCCTGTATCATCAGGGATCTTTTCAGGGTTCTGCGAGGTAGACTAATAGGGTGCGTTCCCCGGTCAGTCAGTTTTTTTCTTTTTATCCGGTTAGGATTATTTACTTTCTGTTTTTTCTTCCCTATGGGAATTCTGGGATTGCTCGACTTATGTTCTTTTATAGAAATTGTTTCCGGATTTTATCCGGAATTGTCGTGTGCACTTGATACTTGTTAGTGACGCATGTTTTGCCTGGTTGGTCCAGCGGGACCTGCTGGTTCGGTTGTTTGTTTGTTTTTTAAAAAAAATCAAACTACACTGTACTTCATTTAGACCTTAGCGTCGCTTAGAGGTGGTTGGTTTCAATATCTTCGCCTCTGGGAGCTTTTTATGCTCGGATTGTAGTTCACCTTTTTTCAGGTTCTGCCACTTGAGGTTTAGGACCTGGTTGACCTTTGTCCTTGGATTTTATTGTCCGTTGGATTTAGTGTGCGGTTTTTATCGCAGTGTCTCCTTGGCGGAGATGGTCGGAGTTTTCCTTTGGGTCCTCCCTATTTGATCTCAGTGTGAATCTGGAAGAGGATCTAGGGCTCTGGCGATCGGGTTCCTTCTATCCTTTTTGTCCCTGTGTTTTCCTTGACAGTTAGGGTTGAGATTAGGATGAGCTCCTTTTTTCTCATTTATGGGGAGCCTGGAAGTTTCTGGTTAGCTACCCGGTGGGGTTGTTCTCCTTATCTCCTGGTCTCGTTCTGGACCTGTAGGGTCAATAATTAGAAAGCCCTCTAGTGGCTCAGTGGTAAGTCACTGGGATACACCCTGACAGATCAGAGTTCATGCCCCAACGTGGGCATGACAAAATTTATTAAGCGGTGGGGAGGTTTCCCCGCTCCTGCATCTTAGTCGCCTTGCTGACTGGCTTAGGGATGCTATGTTGTGGCTAGCTCACTGGGCTTGCAAGCAGAGGGTCCAGGGTTCAATTCCACCTTTGGGTGCTGGTTGTTAAGTTTTGGTTCGAGAGGTTGTCTCTCAGAGGTTTCACACAAGTTAGCTATTCCATTGTCCTCTATGGCTCATGCCAGACCTTTTTAGTGGGGCGCCCTAGTCTGCTTGAGTAGTCTGCAGATGGTTTGAGTAGTCTGCAGATGGTTAGAGGTCTTGGGGGCATGTACGCTTTCCACTGGGGGCCTCTTGTCTCTCCGTAGAGTGATAGGGTCCTGGTGGCCCTTGGTTTTCGGTGATGGGTTTGCTGTAGGGATTTTATCACCCACTTATAGGTGGCAATCTCAGGATTCTAGTCATCTTTTTCTTAAGGACAGCTTATTCCTCCTCCTTTTCTTGAATGGAAGTGTGTGCCGGCTTGCTGGCCGTTGTGGCCTACTGGCTTGTTTCGGTACATAACAATGGATGGTTATGAATCTACCATAACCCTAGCTGAGTTCATAGGCTGTGTGAACAGCAATGCTTTGGTGTATGGGAATCTGCTGCAAGGCAGACTTCAAGGGTTTGCAGTTGACTCAGTTTCTGTTATCTGCTCCTTGGCTGCTAGTTAGCTTAGCTGCTAGTTGGCTGTTTTAGTACCAGTTGGGGTGTTCTCACCACTCTGGTATTGGATCCTTGAGTTCCTTCTGTTGCCGGGGATTGGATCAGAAAGAAAATGTTCCACTGCTCTGTGGCATGTTGTGGCAGTGCTGTCTTGGTCGCACAGGAGTGAGGTGTGGAATTATTTTTGAAGGGCTCCATTTATTCTCATGCTCGCTCCACTAGCTACTCCTTTCTTCAAGCATCTTTTTCATCTATGGACTTGGTCCTTGTTAACACAGCACCCTCAGTCTCCTGTGGTCTGTGGTGCGGGACTGGGTTTTGGTTTTCTCCTGTTAGCTGGTAAGGGATTTTCCCTTTGTAACCAGAATTTCCTAGGAGCGCCGTTGGTCCCTGCGGTTTGGCTATTTACATGCTTGCTGGTCCTTGAGATTTGTTTATTCTCTTTGGATTTTCCTCTTATAGTCTGCTGATGTTCCCGTCATGGGACATGGGTTAGAGTATGCTTGTCAAACAGAGTTGGGTTGTCTTCTTGACGACCTGGGATTTTCCTCCTTCTGTGAGGCTTGTTTGTTCCCTTCAGAAATTACTCGTCGGGTCCCCTAGTTGGTTGAAGGGCTGCGGCTGGGCTGTTGCCTGAGAAGCGGTGTCCTTGGGATCCGTGATCTCGGGTGTGTCTCTTCATGATGACTATTCAGGACCTATGACCTGTTGGTAGCTTGCGTCAATGGGTCCGCCTTTTTCCAAAGGTTCTTGTTCCCCCTCTTTTTGGACAAAACAGGGTTTTTGTTTTTGGGAATGTGTTTTAGGTGGTGCCTTCATATGGTCCGTCTCTTACCCTTCCGTTTTGGCATTCTGTGTCCTCTTTGGCTTGGGTATAAATTTCCCATAAGTAATGAATGCGGCTATGGACTCTTTCCCATTAGGAAGAAAAACATAAATTATGCTTACCTGATAATTTCCTTTTCTTCCGTGGGAAAGAGTCCACCGCCCCCGCCCGGTTTTGAGGCATTGTTGTTTTTAACATCTTCTGGCACATTTTCACCTTGATGATTCTTCCACTGTTCCTTGGCTGAGTGACTGGGGGATAGGGGAAGTGGGAGGAGTATTTAAGCCTTTGGGTGGTGGGTCTTTGCCTCCTCCTGGTGCCCAGGTTCTTATTTCCCATAAGTAATGAATGCGGCTGTGAACTCTCTTTCCCATGGAAGAAAATTAAATTATCAGGTAAGCATTATTTATGTTTTTTTTTTTAAACATTTTGCTGTGCATGTTATTCCTGCAGACACAAATTCACAGCTTTGAGAACTAAAAAATGAATCATGTGATAATATCATTAAGATTGAAAAATTGTCCAAAATAATCTGACAGAAACTTTTTTGAGAGCATGATATTGTGAATAGATTAATGGAATTAATTAATAAAAAAAAATTACATTAATGAATAAACAGCATCTTGCTATATAATTAAAAACTATTCTATATTTCAGGATGAATAACCTTTGGATTACAATGTATCTTGAATAGCAACTATCTTTAGATAGATTTTTCCTCAAAAAGCATTTAAAAAAATAAAAATCTTTCATTTCTGCTTATTTTAGAAATGTTGCCTAATACAACTATAGATCCACAACAGTTTTGACTATAGATTTGAGAAAAAATATCTCACTGTTTTGTTTACAACCTTGTTTATTTCAATTGTAATAAAAAGAAATCCATCAGAGAGATAGCAGGAACATTAGTGGCCAAATCAACAGTTTGGTACATTCTGAGAAAAAAAACCCACTGGTGAGCTCTGCAACACAAAAAGGCCTGGAAGTCCACAACAGTGGTGGATGATCGTAGGATCCTTTTCATGATAAAGAAAAACCCCTTCACAACATCTAGCCAAGTGAAGAACACTCTCCAGGAGGTAGGCATATCATTACCCTAATGTACCATAAAGAGAAGACTTCTCGAGAGCAAATATAGAGGGTTCCGCACAAGGTGCAAACCATTCATATACTTCAAGAATAGAATGGCCAGATTAGACTATGCCAAAAAATATCTAAAAAAAAAAGCCAGCCCAGTTCTGGAAAAGCATTCTTTGGACAGATGACACTAAGATTATCTTGTACCAGAATGATAGGAAGAAAAATGTATGGGGAAGATTTGGAACAGCTCGTGATCTGAAGAATTCCACATTATCTGTAAAACACAGTGGATGCAGTGTGATCGCATGGGCATGCATGGCTTCCAATGGCAATGGGTCACTAGTGTTTATTTATGATGTGACAAAAGCAGCCACATGAATTCTAAAGTGTATAGCGATATATTGTCTGCTCAGATTCAGCCAAATTCAGCAAAGGTGATTGGATTGCACTTCACTTTACAGATCGACAATGACCCAAAACATACTGTGAAAGCAGCCCAGGAGTTTTTTAAGGCAAAGAAGTGGAATATTATGCAATGCCCCAATCAATAGAGCATGCATTTCACTTGCTGAAGACTAAACTTAAGGAAGAAAAACCTACAAACAAACAATGTCAGGATATCTGAGTATTATTAAATAATATATATATGTATATTTATCTACACATAGATTTATGATAAGACCAAGAACTCATTTTATTTGCGAAACTGTGTGTAAACAAACCGCCCTCTCTGTCATCAAAAGAATTGTCAGTTATTTTAGAAAGAACAAAAGGTTTAGAGCTTTGTATAAGATAAGGCCAGTGAACCACTTCAAAGAAAGTATTAGCATGATGGAGCCCTTTGAAATTTCTCAATATATTTTCTGATCTGAGAGAAGCATATGCCAACAGACGTGATCATTTAACACCATGGCTCACTGGATTTTGTTTGAAGCTTGATTGGGTTCAGGAAAAAACAGTTTCTGGCTGAGGAGATGGTTCATGTCACCTGGGTGTGAATTGTCCCCTGCAGAGTTTCCAATATGTAGCCCCAGACAAATTAGCATTGCAAGTCTCTGTATGACATAAAAAAAATGAATCTTGGAGGGGCGGAACCAACTGCCTAAGCAGCCTGACGCATATCGCAAGAGCTCCGGCTCTGAAGCTTGATATTTGGGGTACAATCTTGGTTTATTGCACGAGTACACAGCATTCTTGGAGACCCCACTCCCTAGTATTCTACCAACTCAGCTTGGGAACTTGTATATTTATAAAAACCTAATTCAAGCCTTGCAACGTAACCACGAGGACACGGCCACTAGAACGTCAGAACTGGCAGCAGTGGGAATATCGGACTACAATACCCACATAGCGACCTACTGCATGCACCCAGCTCCTTGATCTCAGTTATCGGAGCAGTCTTAGCAGCCATACAAGCTACGCTATTGATCTCGCTAAAAGGCAAGATGGCGGCTATTGAGGAATGGGAGTTGATAGCTCTGGGCTTTAATCGAATCCTCCTTGAGGTTTTTTGATACACAGGTGGTCAAGCTTTTCGCTGTAGCCCCTAATAGCTGTACTCAGGCAATACAAGAACAGGGACTACGCAATGTGGGTGACGATGGTCTGAACACATTCGCTGAGACATATAATGTTGGGGTGGAGGCCCCGCACCTCGCTGTTAAGCCACATCAGCAGTTTCAAGCCAAAACCTGGAGAAATGCAGACCAACGTAAACCCTATCTTATATCTGCCTTTGAGAAAACCTGCTCACTTAGGACATCAGAACTTTACTTGTGGAACGATCCCCAGCAGCAATACATACGCATCTCAGAAGAGACCTAGTGCGAGCCCCAGAGCATTTGCGGTAGTAAAATGGTTTCTTTTCTTTCATGTAATTAGCAAGAGTCCATGAGCTAGTGACGTATGGGATATACATTCCTACCAGGAGGGGAAAAGTTTCCCAAACCTTAAAATGCCTATAAATACACCCCTCACCACACCCACAATTCAGTTTTACAAAATTTGCCTCCCATGGAGGTGGTGAAGTAAGTTTGTGCTAGATTCTATGTTGATATGTGCTTCGCAGCAGGTTGGAGCCCGGTTTTCCTCTCAGAGTGCAGTGAATGTCAGAGGGATGTGAAGAGAGTATTGCCTATTTTTAATGCAATGGTCTTCCTCTAGGGGATCTATTTCATAGGTTCTCTGTTAAACCGGGAGGGTAAAAGGCAGACCCTAATCTGAGGGCACCAGAGCCTGCAAAACCCTTCACCGAAAAACAGCTTCCGCAGAAGCAAAAACGTCAAATTTATAAAACTTTGTAAAAGAGTGTAAGGAGGACCAGGTAGCCGCCTTACAAATTTGCTCCTCAGAGGCCTCATTCTTGAAGGTCCAAGACAAAGCCACAGCTCTAGTTGAATGAGCCGTGATCCTCTGAGGAGGCTTATGTCCCACTGTCTCGTAAGCAAAATGAATCAAGCTCCTCAACCAAAAAGACAAAGAAGTAGCAGAGGCCCTTTGCCCCTTGCGCTTCTCAGAATACACCACAAAAAGAGATGTAGACTGTCTGAAATCCTTTGTAGCCTGAAGATAGAACTTCAAGGCACAAACCACATCCAAGTTTCTTTTGAAGAAGAAGGGTTAGGAAGGAACAACTATTTCCTGATTGATGCTACGGTTAGACACCACCTTGGGGAGAAACCCCAACCCAGTGCGAAGTACAGCCTTATCCGCATGAAACACCAGATAAGGAGGATCGCATTGCAAGGCAGCTAGTTCAGATACTCTGCGTGCCTATGCAATAGCCAACAGGAAGAGAACCTTCCAGGACAGAATCTTAATATCAATGGAATGTATAGGTTCAAACGGAACCCTCTGCAAAACCTTAAGGACTAAGTTTAAGCTCCAAGGCTAGACAGAGCCTGAACAAAAGATTGGATGTCATGGAGCTTAGCGAGTCTCCTATGCAATAAAACTGATAACGTCTAAATCTGTCCCTTTAAAGGTACTAGCGACATGACCCTTCTCCAAACCATCTTGGAGAAGGGCCAGAATCCTGGATACCTTTACCTTATGCCAAGGATATCCATGTTTCTCACACCAGGACAAGTAAGTCCTCCACACCTTATCGTAGATGCGACGAGTGACTGGCTTCCTTGTCTAAATTAGAGTATCAATCACACTTTCAGAAAAGCCTCTCTTAGCTAAGACTAGAGTTCAATCTCCACACAGTCAGCCTCAGAAAATCTAGATTTTGGATGTTGAAAGGGGCCCTGAGACAGCAGATCCCTGCGACAGGGTAACCTCCACGGCGGAGAGGATGACATCCCCACCAGATCCACAAAAAACGTCCTCCATGGCCACAAAGGAGCAATCAGAATGGCTGAGGCGTGCTCCTGTTTGATGCGTGCTACTACTCGGGGTAGAAGTGGTAGCGGAGGAAAAATGTAAGCTAGGCTGAAACCCCAAGGAACCACTAAGGCATCTGTCAGCACTGCCTGGAGATCCCTGGACCTTGACCCGTATCGAGGTAGTTTGCAATTGAGTCTGGACGCCATGAGATCTATCTCCGGCGTTCCCCATCGGTGACAAATCTCCGCAAACACATTGGGGTGAAGAGACCATTCCCCCGGATGGAAGGATTGTCTGCTGAGAAAATCTGATTCCCAGTTGTCCACACCTGGAATGTGAATCGCTGAGAACGAGCAGTTGTGTGACTCCACCCACTGCAGAATCCGAGACACCTCCATAATCGCGAGGAAGCTCCTCGTACCCCCCGATAGTTGATGTAAGCCACCGAGGTAATGTCAGTCTGGAATCTGATGAAACTGACTCCAGAGAAGGCCATGCCTTCAGAGCATTGTAAATTGCTCAAAGTTCTAGGATGTTGATCGGAATGAGAGACTCCTTCCTGGACCACTTTCCTTGTGCCATTCTGGCATCCCAAACAGCTCCCCAACCTGTCAGACTGACGTCAGTGGTCACAAACAATCTCCCAGGACGGTCTCAAGAAGGATGTCCCCATGGACAGTTACTCCAGACGGATCCACTAAGACAGGGAGTTCCGAGTACGAGCATCCATGGATATCAGCTGTGATAGATCTGAATGATCGCTGTTCCACTGTCTCAACATGCATAACTGAAGAGGTCTGAGATAGAACCTGGCGAATGGGATGACATCTATGCTTCACACTATGAGACCTATCATCTCTATACATTGAGCCACCAATGGGCTTGTGGAGGACTGAAGGGCAATACAGGTGGATGCAAGCGTCCTGCGCCGCTGATCTGTGAGAAATATCTTCATGGACATAGAGTCTATTATCGTGCCCAGGAACTCTACTCTGTTGCTGGGAACCAGGGAACTCTTTCCTGAGTTGATCTTCTAACCATGGACTGGCGTAGAAGAGAAGGGCCCTCGAATGATCCTCTGCGAGGCTGCGCCTGAACTAGGATGTCTTCCAGGTACGGTGCCACCGCAATGCCCCTGGATCTGGTCACTGCAAGCAGTGCCCCTAGAACCTTTGTGAAGCCCACTGGATTATCCAGGCCACCTCTGTCATGGCCAAGGAACTCTGAGTTCCCCCCTGGTGGTTGATGTACACCACCAATGATATGTTATCCGACTGGAACCTGATAAACCGGGCTAAGGCTGAGGCCAGGCCAGTAGAGCATTGAAATTGCTCTCAGTTTTAGAATGTTTATAGGGAGAACCGACTCCTCCCTAGTCCAAAGACCCTGAGTCTTCAATGACCCCCAAATTGCTCCCCAACCTAGAAGGCTGGCATCCGTGGTCACGATCACCCAGGAAAGTCTGCAAAAGCAAGTTCCCTGGGAGAGGTGTTCCTGACACAACCACCACAGAAGAGAGTCCCTTGTCGCCTGATCCAGAACTATTTGCGGAGACAGATCCGCATAGTCCCTGTTTCATTGTCTTAACATGCATAACTGCAGAGGTCTGAGATGGAACCTAGCAAACGGAATGATGTCCATGGAAGCTACCATCAGACCAATTACTTCCATAAATAGAGCCACTGATGGCTGAGGAGAGGACTGAAGGACAAGACAAGAGCCAAAGAGCCTTGTTTCTTTCATGTAATTGGCAAGAGTCCATGAGCTAGTGACGTATGGAATATACAATCCTACCAGGAGGGACAAAGTTTCCCAAACCTCAAAATGCCTATAATTACACCCCTCAATTCAGTTTTACAAACTTTGCCTCCCATGGAGGTGGTGAAGTAAGTTTGTGCTTGATTTTCTTATGTGATATGCGCTTCTCAGCATTTTGAAGCCCGATTCCTCTCAGAGTACAGTGAATCTCAGAGGGATGTGAAGGGAGTATCACCTATTGAATTCTATGGTTTTCCTCGTGGGAAATCTTTTCATAGGTTCTCTGTTATTGGTCGTAGAGATTCATCTCCTACCTCCCTTTTCAGATCGACGATATACTCTCATATTCCATTACCTCTACTGATAACTGTTTCAGTACTGGTTTGGCTATCTGCTATATGTGGATGGGTGTCTTTCGGTAAGTATGCTTTCATTACTTAAGACACTCTCAGCTATGGTTTGGCACATTATGTATTATTGTAAAGTTCTAAATATATGTATTGTACTTATATTTGCCATGAGTCAGGTTTATGTATATTTCCTTTGGCAGACTATCAGTTTCTAAATTGGAAAAACATATTTAGGAAGTTTTCTTACCTGGGGTATAGTCTTTTCTTCAAAATTGAATGTTTTTTTTAATTTTCGTGGGCATAATTAGGCTTGCAAGCCCGCAAAATGCTAATATTTATTGCGTCATTCTTGGTGCAAGAATTTTTTTGGTGCGAAGGTATGTTCGTTAACGACGCAAACTCGCCATTTCTGGCATCTTAGTTGATGCCAGGTTCCTTGCACAAGGTTGCGTCTGCCATGATGCGAGTTGCGTCATTTCCGGATGTTGTTAGCGCCAAAAAATTTCATTTTGCATTGCGCGTCATACTTGGTGCCAAATAATTTAATTATTTAAACCCCACTTCCTATATGCCTCTTGCCTTTTTCTATGCTCAGAGGGCTATGCTGTTTGCATTTTTTCCCCATTCCTGAAACTGCCATATACGGAAATTGATAATTTTGCTTTATATGTTGTTTTTTCTCTTACATTTGCAAGATGTCTCAATCTGATCCTGTCTCAGAAACCACTGTTGGATTCCTGCTGCCTGATAACAGTTCTACCAAAGATAAGTGTATCTGTTGTAAATTAGTAGAGATTATATCTCCAGCGGTAGTATGTAAAAGTTGTCATGATAAGCTTTTACATGCAGAGAATGTATCCATCAGTACTAGTACAATGCCTGTTGTTCCTTCAACATCTAATGTACATGATATCCCTGTGAATATAAAAGATTTTATTGCTGATGCGATTCAGAAGGCTTTGTCTGCTATTCCGCCTTCTAATAAATGTAAAAGGTCTTTTAAAACTTCTCATAAAGTTGATAAAATTTCAAATGA
The DNA here is from genome assembly GCF_027579735.1 of Bombina bombina. Lineage (NCBI taxonomy): Eukaryota > Metazoa > Chordata > Amphibia > Anura > Bombinatoridae > Bombina > Bombina bombina. The sequence continues at coordinate 803,634,846 of NC_069502.1, read as the reverse complement.
CAGACAACATACTGATTTATCCTCCTCTGATGAGGATCTATTTGATTCAGAAGATCCTACCTCAGATATTGACACTGACAAATCTACTTATCTCTTTAAGATGGAGTATATTCGTTCCTTGTTAAAAGAGGTGTTGATTACTTTGGATATTGAGGAAACTAGTCCACTTGAAATTAAAACTAGTAATTCTTTTTTTCAAATTCTTTTTATAAACCTCCTGTGGTTACTCCAGAGGTTTTTCCAGTTCCTGATGCTATTTCTGATATGATTTAAAAGGAATGTAATACGCCTCTTACTTCTTGTATTCCTTCTGCTAGGTTTAAAAAGTTGTATCCCTTGCCAGCAATTAGTTTGGAGTTTTGGGAAAAAATCCTCAAAGTTGATGGAGCTATCTCTACTCTTGCCAAATGTACTACTATCCCTATGGAAGATAGTACTTCCTTTAAAGACCCTTTAGATAGGAAACTTCAATCTTATCTAAGGAAAGCTTATTTATATTCTGGTTATATTCTCAGGCCTGCCATTTCTATGGGTGATGTTGCAGCTGCATCAACTTTTTGGTTGGAAAGTTTAGCGCAACAGGAAACAGATCCTGATTTGTCTAGCATTGTTCGCTTGCTTCAACATGCTAATCATTTTATCTGTGATGCCATTTTTGATATCATCAAAATTGATGTTAAATCTATGTCTTTAGCTATCTTAGCTAGAAGAGCTTTGTGGTTTAAATATTGGAATACTGACATGGTAGCTAAGTCTAGATTACTATCTCTTTCTTTCCAAGGTAACAATTTATTTGGTTCTAAGTTGGATTCAATTATTTCAACTGTTACTGGGGGAAGGGAGTTTTTTTTTACCTCAGGATAAAAGATCTAAGGGTAAATCTAAGGCTTCTAATCATTTTCGTTCTTTTTGACAGAATAAGAAACAGAAAGCCAATCCTTCCCCCAAAGAATCTGGTTCCAATTGGAAGCCCTCTTCAAGTTGGAATAAATCCAAGCCTTTTAAGAAACAAAACCCAGCCCCCAAGTCTGCATGAAAGTGCGGCCCTCATTCCAGCTCAGCTGGTGGGGGGCAGATTCAAATTTTTCCAAAACATTTGGGCAGATTCTGTCCAAAATCAATGGATACAGAGCATTGTCTCTCAAGGGAATCGAATAGGATTCAGAGTTAGACCGCCTGTGAGATTTTTTCTCTCACGCATTCCAGCAAACCCAGTGAAGGCTCAGGCCTTTCTGAAGTGTGTTTCAGATCTAGAGTGTTCAGGGGTAATTATACCAGTTCCGTTTCAGGAACAGGGTCTTGGGTTTTATTCAAATCTATTCATTGTCCCAAAAAAAGAAAATTCATTCAGGCCAGTTCTGGATCTGAAAATTTTGAACCGTTTTGTAAGAGTGCCAACTTTCAAAATGGTGGCTATAAGGACTATTCTGCCTTTTGTTCAGCAAGGTCATTATATGTCCACGATAGACTTACAGGATGCATATCTTCATATTCTGATTCAACCAGACCACTATCGGTTTCTGATATTCTCTTTTCTAGACAAGCATTACCAATTTGTCGCTCTTCCATTTGGCCTAGCGACAGATCCAAGAATTTTTTCATAAGTTCTCGGTGTCCTACTCTCTGTAATCAGAGAACAGGTATTGCGGTGTTTCCTTATTTGGACGATATCTTGGTACTAGCTCAGTCTTTACATTTTGCCAAATCTCACATGAATCAACTAGTGTTGTTTCTTCAAAGACATGGTTGGAGGATCAATTTACCAAAAAGTTCCTTGATTCCTCAGACAAGGGTTTCCAGATAGATTCAGTGCCCATGACTCTGTCTCTAACAGAAAAGAGACAAATAAAATTGGTGTCAGCTTGTCGGAACCTTAAGTCTCAATCGTTCCCTTCAGTGGCTATGTGCATGGAAGTTTTAGGTCTCATGACTGCAGCATCAGGCGCGATCCCCTTTGCTCGTTTTCATATGAGACCTCTCCAGCTTTGTATGCTGAAGCAATAGTGCAGGGATTATACAAAGATATCACAATTGATATCCTTAAATCCCAATGTTCAACTTTCTCTGACTTGGTGGTTAGATCACCACCGTATAATTCAAGGGATCCTCTTTTGTTCGTCCAACCTGGACTGTAATCACAAAGGATGCAAGTCTTTCAGGTTGGGGAGCTGTCTGGGGAACTCTGACAGCACAAGGGGTTTGGAAATCTTAAGAGGCAAGGTTACCAATCAATATTTTGGAACTCCGTGCTATTTTCAGGGCTCCTCAGGTTTGGTCTCTGTTGAAGAGAAAAACATTCATTTGCTGGCTATGAAAGAAGTATCTCGGATACTTGCTTGGGCAGAATCCAGCTCTTGTCTAATTTGTGTGGTACATATCCCAGGTTTAGACATCTGGGAAGCGGATTATCTCAGCCGTCAGACTTTACATCTGGGGGAGTGGTCTCTCCATCCAGAGGTGTTTTTTCAGATTGTTCAGATGTGGGGTCTTCCAGAAATAGATCTTATGGCTTCTCATCTAAGCAAGAAACTTCCCAGGTACCTAATCAGGTCCAGGGATCCTCAGACAGGGTCTGTGGATGCCTTAGCAGTTCCTTGGTTTTACCAACCTGCTTATATCTTCCCGCCTCTAGTTCTTCTTCCAAGAGTGATCTCCAAAATCATCATGGAACATTCATTTGTGTTTCTGGTAGCTCCAGCATGGCCTCACAGGTTCTGGTATGCGTACCTTGTCCAGATGTCCAGTTGTCAACCTTGGTCACTTCCTTTAAGACCAGACCTTCTGTCTCAAGGACCGTTTTTCCATCAGGATCTCAAATCATTAAATTTGAAGGTATGGAAATTGAATGCTTAGTGCTTAGTCATAGAGTTTTCTCTGACTCAGTGATTGATACTATGTTACAGGCTCGTAAATCTGTTTCTAGGAAGATTTATTATCGAGTTTGGAAGACTTATATTTCATGATGTTCTTCTCATAAATTCTCCTGGCATTCTATTAGAATTCCTAGAATTTTACAGTTTCTTCAGGATGGTTTGGATAAAGGTTTATCTGCAAGTTCCTTGAAGGGACAAATCTCTGCTCTTTCTGTTTTATTTCACAGAAAGATTGCTAAGCGTCCTGATATTCACTGTTTTGTGCAGGCTTTGGTCCATATCAAACCTGTCTTTAAATCAATCTATCCCCCTTGGAGTCTTAATTTGGTTTTAAAAGCTTTACAGGCTCCTCCTTTTGAGCCTATGCATTATTTGGATATTAAACTACTTTCTTGGAAAGTGTTGTTCCTTTTGGCTATCTCTCTCTAGAAGATATTCTGAATTATCTGCTCTTTCGTGTGAGTCACCTTTTCTGATTTTTTATCAAGATAAGGCAGTTTTGCGGACTTCCTAAAGTTGTGAATTCTAACAACATTAATAGGGAAATTGTTGTCCCCTCTGTGTCCTAATCCTAAGAATTCTTTGGAAAGATCCTTACATTTTCTGGATATTATGTCGAAGCTACTAAAGATTTCAGGAAGACTTCTAGTCTGTTGTTTTTTCCGGTTCTAGGAAAGGTCAGAAAGCTTCTGCCATCTCCTTGGCATCTTGGTTAAAGCTTTTGATTCATAAGGCTTATTTGGAGTCGGGTCAGGCCCCGCCTCAGAGAATCACAGCTCATTCTACTAGATCAGTCTCCACTTCGTGGGCTTTTAAGAATGAAGCTTCAGTTGATCAGATTTGCAAAGCAGCGACTTGGTCTTCTTTGCATACATTTACTAAATTCTACCGTTTTGATGTATTTGCCGTTTCGGAAGCAGTTTTTGGTAGAAAAGTTCTTCAGGCAGCTGTTTCAGTTTGATTCCTCTGCTTATATTTTAAGTTTTTTTCTTTTCATTTATGAGAAAAACATTTTTTTGGCTATGGATCTAATTTTTTCAGCGGAAAATGGCTGTTTTTATTTTATCCCTCCCTCTCTAGTGACTCTTGTGAGGAGTTCCACATCTTGGGTATTACTATCCCATACGTCACTAGCTCATGGACTCTTGCCAATTACATGAAAGAAAACATAATTTATGTAAGAACTTACCTGATAAATTCATTTCTTTCATATTGGCAAGAGTCCATGAGACCCACCCTCTTTATGGTGGTTATGTTTTTTTGTATAAAGCACAATTATATTTCCAGTTCCTTTTTTGATGCTTTTTACTCCTTTTTCTATCACCCTACTACTTGGCTATTCGTTAAACTGAATTGTGGGTGTGGTGAGGGGTGTATTTATAGGCATTTTGAGGTTTGGGAAACTTTGCCCCTCCTGGTAGGAATGTATATCCCATACGTCACTAGCTCATGGACTCTTGCCAATTATATTAAAGAAATGGGCCGGCTCCTATGCATTTTAAATAAAGATAGCAAGAGAACAAAGAAAAATTGATAATAGGAGTAAATTAGAAAGTTGCATGCTCTGTCTGTCTGAATCATGAAAGAAAAAATTTGGGTTTAGTGTCCCTTTAATTCTATGGTTGTCATAAACTGACCCTCTTGAACCAAAGGAAAAAATAGGTCTGAAAATAGGTCTAAAATAGGTCTGAAAGTCCCCTCTTTTTTGGGAACCACAAACCAATTTGAATAAAATCCCAGACCCTGAACTGGAACTATAACTCCCAGGGCAAAAAGATTCTTGATATAATTTAAGAACGTCTCTCTCTATATCTGGTCTACAGATAATCTTGAGAGAAGAAACTTGCCTCTGGGAGGAAAAGTCTTGAATTCTATCTTGTACCCCTGAGATACAATTTCCACAGCCCACAGGTCTGGGACATCTCATATCCAAGCCTGAGCAAATTGAGAAAGCCTCCCCCCTACTAGATCCATTCCTGGATTGGGGGCCGACCCTGGAGTCAGACGCAGGTTTCTTAGACTGTTTTCCCTTGTTCCAAGACTGACCAGACTTCCAGGAAGATTTGGATAGTTCTTGCTTGGAAGAGGAAGCAGAGGGTTTACCTCTAAAGTTACGAAAGGAACGAAAATTACTATAAACGCCCTTTCTGCTTATTTTTCTTATCCTGAGGAAGAAAATAACCCTTTTCTCCTGTGATATCTGAAATAATTTCAGCCAAACCCGGCCCAAGCAAGGTCTTACCCTTGTAGGGAATAGCTAATAACTTAGACTTAGAAGAAACATCCGCAGACCAGGATTTTAACCAAAGGGCTCAGCAAGCTAGAACTGCAAAACCAGACATTTTTACTCCCAGTTTAATGACCTGTGAGGAAGCATCCACAAAAAAGGAATTGGCTAAATTAAGAGCCTTAATCCTGTCCTGGATCTCCTCAAGAGGAGTTTCTGTCTGAATAGAATCAGACAAGGCATCAAACCAGTAAGCTGCAGCGCTGGTAACAGTAGCTATAGACACCGCAGGCTGCCATTGAAGTCCTTGGTGAACATACATTTTCTTTAATAATGCCTCCAATTTCTTATCCATTGGATCCTTAAAAGAACAACTACCCTCTATGGGAATAGTGGTCCTCTTAGCCAAAGTAGAATAGCTCCTTTCACCTTAGGAACTGTTTGCCACGACTCCTTAATAGAGTCAGCTATAGGAAATATTTTCTTAAAAATAGGAGATAAAGAAAAAGGTATACCAGGTCTCTCCCACTCCCGTGCAATAATCTCAGAAGCATGGTCTGGAACAGGAAATACCTCCACCGCAGAGGGAACATCAAAATACTTGTTCAGCTTACTAGACTTCTTAGGCTGAACAATGATAGTAGTATCGGAGTCATCCAAGGTAGCCAAAACCTCCTTAAGTAACAAGCGGAGCTTAAATCTGACTGACACAACTTCAGCATCAGTAGAAGGAATTATACTGCCTGAATCTGAGATTTTACCCTCTGATGCACCCGAAGAATCTTCATCCTCAAAATTCTGAGAGGAAATACTTTGATTAGCCATTTCAGGAACATAAAACAGAATTTATGCTTACCTGATAAATTACTTTCTCCAACGGTGTGTCTGGTCCACGGCGTCATCCTTACTTGTGGGATATTCTCTTCCCCAACAGGAAATGGCAAAGAGTCCCAGCAAAGCTGGCCATATAGTCCCTCCTAGGCTCCGCCCACCCCAGTCATTCGACCGACGGACAGGAGGAAATATATATAGGAGAAACCATATGGTACCGTGGTGACTGTAGTTAGAGAAAATAATTCATCAGACCTGATTAAAAAACCAGGGCGGGCCGTGGACCGGACACACCGTTGGAGAAAGTAATTTATCAGGTAAGCATAAATTCTGTTTTCTCCAACATTGGTGTGTCCGGTCCACGGCGTCATCCTTACTTGTGGGAACCAATACCAAAGCTTTAGGACACGGATGAAGGGAGGGAGCAAATCAGGTTACCTAAACGGAAGGCACCACAGCTTGCAAAACCTTTCTCCCAAAAATAGCCTCCGAAGAAGCAAAAGTATCAAATTTGTCAAATTTAGCAAAAGTGTGCAGTGAAGACCAAGTCGCTGCCTTACATATCTGGTCAACAGAAGCCTCGTTCTTGAAGGCCCATGTGGAAGCCACAGCCCTAGTGGAGTGAGCTGTGATTCTTTCAGGAGGCTGCCGTCCGGCAGTCTCGTAAGCCAATCGGATAATGCTTTTAAGCCAAAAGGAAAGAGAGGTAAGAGTCGCTTTTTGACCTCTCCTTTTACCAGAATAAACAACGAACAAGGAAGATGTTTGTCTGAAATCTTTAGTAGCCTCTAAATAGAACTTTAGAGCATGGACAACGTCCAAATTGTGTAACAAACGTTCTTTCTTTGAAACTGGATTCGGACACAAAGAAGGTACAACTATCTCCTGGTTAATATTTTTGTTAGAAACAACTTTAGGAAGAAAACCAGGCTTAGTACGCAAAACCACCTTATCTGCATGGAACACCAGATAGGGCGGAGAACACTGCAGAGCAGATAACTCTGAAACTCTTCTAGCAGAAGAAATTGCAACCAAAAACAAAACTTTCCAAGATAGTAACTTAATATCTATGGAATGTAAAGGTTCAAACGGAACCCCTTGAAGAACTGAAAGAACTAGATTTAGACTCCAGGGAGGAGTCAAAGGTCTGTAACCAGGCTTAATCCGAACCAAAGTCTGAACAAATGCTTGAACATCTGGCACAGCTGCCAGTCTTTTGTGTAGTAAGACAGATAAAGCAGAGATCTGTCCCTTTAGAGACCTTGCAGATAATCCTTTCTCCAAACCTTCTTGTAGAAAGGAGAGAATCTTAGGAATTTTTATCTTGTTCCATGGAAATCCTTTGGATTCACACCAACAGATATATTTTTTCCATATCTTATGGTAAATTTTTCTAGTTACAGGTTTTCTGGCCTGAACCAGAGTATCTATAACAGAATCTGAAAACCCACGCTTTGATAGAATCAAGCGTTCAATCTCCAAGCTATCAGTTGGAGGGAGACCAGATTTGGATGTTCGAATGGACCCTGAACAAGAAGGTCCTGTCTCAAAGGTAGCTTCCATGGTGGAGCCGATGACATATTCACCAGGTCTGCATACCAAGTCCTGCGTGGCCACGCAGGAGCTATCAAGATCACCGAGGCCCTCTCCTGATTGATCCTGGCTACTAGCCTGGGAATGAGAGGAAACGGTGGGAATACATAAGCTAGGTTGAAGGTCCAAGGTGCTACTAGTGCATCTACTAGAGTCGCCTTGGGATCCCTGGATCTGGACCCGTAGCAAGGGACCTTGAAGTTCTGACGAGACGCCATCAGATCCATGTCTGGAATGCCCCATAATTGAGTTATTTGGGCAAAGATTTCCGGATGGAGTTCCCACTCCCCCGGATGGAATGTCTGACGACTCAGAAAATCCGCTTCCCAATTTTCCACTCCTGGGATGTGGATCGCAGACAAGAGGCAGGAGTGATCCTCCGCCCATTGAATTATTTTGGTCACTTCTTTCATCGCCAGGGAACTCTTTGTTCCCCCCTGATGATTGATATATGCAACGGTCGTCATGTTGTCTGATTGAAACCTTATGAATTTGGCCTTTGCTAGTTGAGGCCAAGCTCTGAGAGCATTGAATATCGCTCTCAGTTCCAGAATGTTTATCGGGAGAAGAGACTCTTCCCGAGACCATAGTCCCTGAGCTTTCAGGGATTCCCAGACCGCGCCCCAGCCCACCAGACTGGCGTTGGTCGTGACAATGACCCACTCTGGTCTGCGGAAGCTCATTCCCTGTGATAGATGGTCCAGGGTCAGCCACCAACGGAGTGAATCTCTGGTCTTTTGATCTACTTGAATCATTGGAGACAAGTCTGTATAATCCCCATTCCACTGTTTGAGCATGCACAGTTGTAATGGTCTTAGATGAATTCGTGCAAAAGGAACTATGTCCATTGTTGCAACCATCAATCCTACTACTTCCATGCACTGCGCTATGGAAGGACGAGGAACAGAATGAAGCACTTGACAAGAGCTTAGAAGTTTTGATTTTCTGACCTCTGTCAGAAAAATCCTCATTTCTAAGGAATCTATTATTGTTCCAAGAAGGGAACTCTTGTTGACGGGGACAGAGAACTTTTTTCTTTGTTCACCTTCCATCCGTGAGATCTGAGAAAGGCTAGAACGATCTCCGTATGAGCCTTTGCTTTTGACAGAGACGACGCTTGTATTAGAATGTCGTCCAAGTAAGGTACTACTGCAATGCCCCTTGGTCTTAGAACCGCTAGAAGGGACCCTAGCACCTTTGTGAAAATCCTTGGAGCAGTGGCCAATCCGAATGGGAGGGCCACAAACTGGTAATGCTTGTCCAGAAGAGCGAACCTTAGGAACTGATGATGTTCCTTGTGGATAGGAATATGTAGGTACGCATTCTTTAGATCCACGGTAGTCATAAATTGACTTTCCTGGATGGTGGGTAGAATCGTTCGAATAGTTTCCATTTTGAACGATGGTACCCTGAGAAATTTGTTTAGGATCTTCAAATCCAAAATTGGTCTGAACGTTCCCTCCTTTTTGGGAACTACGAACAGATTGGAATAAAATCCCATTCCTTGTTCCTTTATTGGAACTGGGTGTATCACTCCCATTCTTAACAGGTCTTCTACACAATGTAAGAATGCCTGTCTCTTTATTTGGTTTGAGGATAAGTGAGACCTGTGGAACCTTCCCCTTGGGGGTAGTTCCTTGAATTCCAGGAGATAACCTTGAGAAACTATTTCTAGCGCCCAAGGATCCTGAACATCTCTTGCCCAAGCCTGAGCAAAGAGAGAGAGTCTGCCCCCCACTAGATTCGGTCCCGGATCGGGGGCTACTCCTTCATGCTGTTTTGTTAGCAGTGGCAGGCTTCTTGGCCTGCTTACCCTTGTTCCAGCCTTGCATTGGTTTCCAGGCTGGTTTGGGTTGTGAGGTATTACCCTCTTGCTTAGAGGATGCAGAATTAGAGGCTGGTCCGTTTCTGCGAAAAGGACGAAAATTAGGCTTATTTTTAGCCTTAAAAGACCTATCCTGTGGAAGGGCGTGGCCCTTTCCCCCAGTGATGTCTGAAATAATCTCTTTCAATTCTGGTCCAAATAAAGTTTTACCCTTGAAAGGGATGTTAAGCAATTTTGTCTTGGATGACACATCCGCTGACTAAGACTTTAGCCAAAGCGCTCTGCGCGCCACGATAGCAAACCCTGAATTTTTCGCCGCTAATCTAGCTAATTGCAAAGCGGCATCTCAAATAAAAGAGTTAGCCAATTTAAGTGCGTTAACTCTGTCCATAACCTCCTCATATGGAGTTTCTCTACTGAGCGACTTTTCTAGTTCCTCGAACCAGAACCACGCTGCCGTAGTGACAGGAACAATGCATGAAATTGGTTGTAGAAGGTAGCCTTGCTGTACAAAAATCTTTTTAAGCAAACCTTCTAATTTTTTTTCCATAGGATCTTTGAAAGCACAACTATCTTCGATAGGAATAGTAGTGCTTTTGTTTAGAGTAGAAACTGCCCCCTCGACCTTGGGGACTGTCTGCCATAAGTCCTTTCTGGGGTCGACCATAGGAAATAATTTCTTAAATATAGGGGGGGGGAACAAAAGGTATGCCGGGCTTTTCCAACTCCTTATTTACTATGTCCACCACCCGCTTGGGTATAGGAAAAGCGTCGGGGGGCACCGGAACCTCTAGGAACTTGTCCATTTTGCATAATTTCTCTGGAATGACCAAGTTGTCACAATCATCCAGAGTAGATAACACCTCCTTAAGCAGTGCGCGGAGATGTTCTAATTTAAATTTAAATGTCACAACATCAGGTTCAGCTTGATGAGAAAATTTTCCTGAATCTGAGATTTCTCCATCAGACAAAACCTCCCTCATGGCCCCTTCAGATTGGTGTGAGGGTATGACAGAACAATTATCATCAGCGCCCTCTTGCTCTTCAGTGTTTAAAACAGAGCAATCGCGCTTTCTCTGATAAGTAGGCATTTTGGATAAAAGATTTGCTATGGAGTTATCCATTACAGCCGTTAATTGTTGCATGGTAATAAGTATTGGCGCACTAGATGTACTAGGGGCCTCCTGCGTGGGCAAAACTGATGTAGACACAGTAGGAGATGATGTAGTATCATGTTTACTCCCCTCATCTGAGGAATCATCTTGGGCAATATCATTATCTGTGGCAGTACTGTCCTTACTTTGTTTGGACGCTATGGCACAATTATCACATAAATTTAAATGGGGAGACACATTGGCTTTCATACATATAGAACATAGCTTATCTGAAGGTACAGACATGTTAAACAGGCTTAAACTTGTCAACAAAGCACAAAAAACGTTTTAAAATAAAACCGTTACTGTCTCTTTAAATTTCAAACAGAAAACACTTTATTACTGAATATGTGAAAAAGTATGAAGGAATTGTTCAAAAATTACCAAAATTTCACCACAGTGTCTTAAAGCATTAAAAGTATTGCACACCAAATTTCAGAGCTTTAACCCTTAAAATAACGGAACCGGAGCCGTTTTAAAATTTAACCCCTATACAGTCCCAGCTATAGTCTTTGCTGAGACCCAACCAAGCCCAGAGGGGAATACGATACCAAATGACGCCTTCTAGAAGCTTTTTTAGTGATTCTTAGATCCTCACACATGCATCTGCATGCCCTGCTCTCCAAAAACAACTGCGCAGTAATGGCGCGAAAATGAGGCTCAGTCTATAACTAGAAAGGCCCCCTGACTGAAAAAGGTGTCCAACACAGTGCCTGCCGTTTTATAAACGTTCCCCAAGATTATAAATGCCAATTGTTAGCCTAAATCTGAATAATATGCCCAAATAAAGCAATCGATTTAGCCCATAAAAAACAGAATTTATGTTTACCTGATAAATTACTTTCTCCAACGGTGTGTCCGGTCCACGGCGTCATCCTTACTTGTGGGATATTCTCTTCCCCAACAGGAAATGGCAAAGAGCCCAGCAAAGCTGGTCACATGATCCCTCCTAGGCTCCGCCTACCCCAGTCATTCGACCGACGTTAAGGAGGAATATTTGCATAGGAGAAACCATATGGTACCGTGGTGACTGTAGTTAAAGAAAATAAATTATCAGACCTGATTAAAAAAACCAGGGCGGGCCGTGGACCGGACACACCGTTGGAGAAAGTAATTTATCAGGTAAACATAAATTCTGTTTTCTCCAACATAGGTGTGTCCGGTCCACGGCGTCATCCTTACTTGTGGGAACCAATACCAAAGCTTTAGGACATGGATGAAGGGAGGGAGCAAATCAGGTCACCTAAATGGAAGGCACCACGGCTTGCAAAACCTTTCTCCCAAAAATAGCCTCAGAAGAAGCAAAAGTATCAAACTTGTAAAATTTGGTAAAAGTGTGCAGTGAAGACCAAGTCGCTGCCCTACATATCTGATCAACAGAAGCCTCGTTCTTGAAGGCCCATGTGGAAGCCACAGCCCTAGTGGAATGAGCCGTGATTCTTTCGGGAGGCTGCCGTCCGGCAGTCTCGTAAGCCAATCTGATGATGCTTTTAATCCAAAAAGAGAGAGAGGTAGAAGTTGCTTTTTGACCTCTCCTTTTACCGGAATAAACAACAAACAAGGAAGATGTTTGTCTAAAATCCTTTGTAGCATCTAAATAGAATTTTAGAGCGCGAACAACATCCAAATTGTGCAACAAACGTTCCTTCTTTGAAACTGGTTTCGGACACAGAGAAGGTACGATAATCTCCTGGTTAATGTTTTTGTTAGAAACAACTTTTGGAAGAAAACCAGGTTTAGTACGTAAAACCACCTTATCTGCATGGAACACCAGATAAGGAGGAGAACACTGCAGAGCAGATCATTCTGAAACTCTTCTAGCAGAAGAAATTGCAACTAAAAACAAAACTTTCCAAGATAATAACTTAATATCAACGGAATGTAAGGGTTCAAACGGAACCCCCTGAAGAACTGAAAGAACTAAGTTGAGACTCCAAGGAGGAGTCAAAGGTTTGTAAACAGGCTTAATTCTAACCAGAGCCTGAACAAAGGCTTGAACATCTGGCACAGCTGCCAGCTTTTTGTGAAGTAACACAGACAAGGCAGAAATCTGTCCCTTCAGGGAACTAGCAGATAATCCTTTTTCCAATCCTTCTTGAAGGAAGGATAGAATCTTAGGAATCTTAACCTTGTCCCAAGGGAATCCTTTAGATTCACACCAACAGATATATTTTTTCCAAATTTTGTGGTAAATCTTTCTAGTTACAGGCTTTCTGGCCTGAACAAGAGTATCGATAACAGAATCTGAGAACCCTCGCTTCGATAAGATCAAGCGTTCAATCTCCAAGCAGTCAGCTGGAGTGAAACCAGATTCGGATGTTCGAACGGACCCTGAACAAGAAGGTCTCGTCTCAAAGGTAGCTTCCAAGGTGGAGCCGATGACATATTCACCAGATCTGCATACCAAGTCCTGCGTGGCCACGCAGGAGCTATCAAGATCACCGACGCCCTCTCCTGATTGATCCTGGCTACCAGCCTGGGGATGAGAGGAAACGGCGGGAACACAAAAGCTAGTTTGAAGGTCCAAGGTGCTACTAGTGCATCCACTAGAGCCGCCTTGGGATCCCTGGATCTGGACCCGTAGCAAGGAACTTTGAAGTTCTGACGAGAGGCCATCAGATCCATGTCTGGAATGCCCCACAGCTGAGTGACTTGGGCAAAGATTTCCGGATGGAGTTCCCACTCCCCCGGATGCAATGTCTGACGACTCAGAAAATCCGCTTCCCAATTTTCCACTCCTGGGATGTGGATAGCAGACAGGTGGCAGGAGTGAGACTCCGCCCATAGAATGATTTTGGTCACTTCTTCCATCGCTAGGGAACTCCTTGTTCCCCCCTGATGGTTGATGTACGCAACAGTTGTCATGTTGTCTGATTGAAACCGTATGAACTTGGCCCTCGCTAGCTGAGGCCAAGCCTTGAGAGCATTGAATATCGCTCTCAGTTCCAGAATATTTATCGGTAGAAGAGATTCTTCCCGAGACCAAAGACCCTGAGCTTTCAGGGATCCCCAGACCGCGCCCCAGCCCATCAGACTGGCGTCGGTCGTGACGATGACCCACTCCGGTCTGCGGAATGTCATCCCTTGTGACAGGTTGTCCAGGGACAGCCACCAACGGAGTGAGTCTCTGGTCCTCTGATTTACTTGTATCTTCGGAGACAAGTCTGTATAGTCCCCATTCCACTGACTGAGCATGCACAGTTGTAATGGTCTTAGATGAATGCGCGCAAAAGGAACTATGTCCATTGCCGCTACCATCAAACCGATCACTTCCATGCACTGCGCTATGGAAGGAAGAGGAACGGAATGAAGTATCCGACAAGAGTCTAGAAGTTTTGTTTTTCTGGCCTCTGTCAGAAAAATCCTCATTTCTAAGGAGTCTATTATTGTTCCCAAGAAGGGAACCCTTGTTGACGGAGATAGAGAACTCTTTTCCACGTTCACTTTCCATCCGTGAGATCTGAGAAAGGCCAGGACAATGTCCGTGTGAGCCTTTGCTTGAGGAAGGGACGACGCTTGAATCAGAATGTCGTCCAAGTAAGGTACTACAGCAATGCCCCTTGGTCTTAGCACAGCTAGAAGGGACCCTAGTACCTTTGTGAAAATCCTTGGAGCAGTGGCTAATCCGAAAGGAAGCGCCACGAACTGGTAATGCTTGTCCAGGAATGCGAACCTTAGGAACCGATGATGTTCCTTGTGGATAGGAATATGTAGATACGCATCCTTTAAATCCACTGTGGTCATGAATTGACCTTCCTGGATGGAAGGAAGAATAGTTCGAATGGTTTCCATCTTGAACGATGGAACCTTGAGAAACTTGTTTAAGATCTTGAGATCCAAGATTGGTCTGAACGTTCCCTCTTTTTTGGGAACTATGAACAGATTGGAGTAGAACCCCATCCCTTGTTCTCTTAATGGAACAGGATGAATCACTCCCATTTTTAACAGGTCTTCTACACAATGTAAGAATGCCTGTCTTTTTATGTGGTCTGAAGACAACTGAGACCTGTGGAACCTCCCCCTTGGGGGAAGCCCCTTGAATTCCAGAAGATAACCTTGGGAGACTATTTCTAGCGCCCAAGGATCCAGAACATCTCTTGCCCAAGCCCGAGCGAAGAGAGAGAGTCTGCCCCCCACCAGATCCGGTCCCGGATCGGGGGCCAACATTTCATGTTGTCTTGGTAGCAGTGGCAGGTTTCTTGGCCTGCTTTCCCTTGTTCCAGCCTTGCATTGGTCTCCAAGCTGGCTTGGCTTGAGAAGTATTACCCTCTTGCTTAGAGGACGTAGCACTTTGGGCTGGTCCGTTTCTACGAAAGGGACGAAAATTAGGTTTATTTTTGGCCTTGAAAGGCCGATCCTGAGGCAGGGCATGGCCCTTACCCCCCGTGATATCAGAGATAATCTCTTTCAAGTCAGGGCCAAACAGCGTTTTCCCCTTGAAAGGAATGTTAAGTAGCTTGTTCTTGGAAGACGCATCAGCTGACCAAGATTTCAACCAAAGCGCTCTGCGCGCCACAATAGCAAACCCAGAATTCTTAGCCGCTAACCTAGCCAATTGCAAAGTGGCGTCTAGGGTGAAAGAATTAGCCAATTTGAGAGCATTGATTCTGTCCATAATCTCCTCATAAGGAGGAGAATCACTATCGACCGCCTTTATCAGCTCATCGAACCAGAAACATGCGGCTGTAGCTACAGGGACAATGCATGAAATTGGTTGTAGAAGGTAACCCTGCTGAACATCTTTTTAAGTAAACCTTCTAATTTTTTATCCATAGGATCTTTGAAAGCACAACTATCCTCTATGGGTATAGTGGTGCGTTTGTTTAAAGTGGAAACCGCTCCCTCGACCTTGGGGACTGTCTGCCATAAGTCCTTTCTGGGGTCGACCATAGGAAACAATTTTTTAAATATGGGGGGAGGGACGAAAGGAATACCGGGCCTTTCCCATTCTTTATTAACAATGTCCGCCACCCGCTTGGGTATAGGAAAAGCTTCTGGGAGCCCCGGGACCTCTAGGAACTTGTCCATTTTACATAGTTTCTCTGGGATGACCAACTTGTCACAATCATCCAGAGTGGATAATACCTCCTTAAGCAGAATGCGGAGATGTTCCAACTTAAATTTAAACGAAATCACATCAGGTTCAGCTTGTTGAGAAATGTTCCCTGAATCAGTAATTTCTCCCTCAGACAAAACCTCCCTGGCCCCATCAGACTGGGTTAGGGGCCCTTCAGAACCATTATTATCAGCGTTGTCATGCTCTTCAGTATCTAAAACAGAGCAGTCGCGCTTACGCTGATAAGTGTTCATTTTGGCTAAAATGTTTTTGACAGAATTATCCATTACAGCCGTTAATTGTTGCATAGTAAGGAGTATTGGCGCGCTAGATGTACTAGGGGCCTCCTGAGTGGGCAAGACTCGTGTAGACGAAGGAGGGAATGATGCAGTACCATGCTTACTCCCCTCACTTGAGGAATCATCTTGGGCATCATTGTCATAGTCACATAAATCACATTTATTTAAATGAATGGGAATTCTGGCTTCCCCACATTCAGAACACAGTCTATCTGGTAGTTCAGACATGTTAAACAGGCATAAACTTGATAACAAAGTACAAAAAACGTTTTAAAATAAAACCGTTACTGTCACTTTAAATTTTAAACTGAACACACTTTATTACTGCAATTGCGAAAAAACATGAAGGAATTGTTCAAAATTCACCAAATTTTCACCACAGTGTCTTAAAGCCTTAAAAGTATTGCACACCAAATTTGGAAGCTTTAACCCTTAAAATAACGGAACCGGAGCCGTTTTTAACTTTAACCCCTTTACAGTCCCTGGTATCTGCTTTGCTGAGACCCAACCAAGCCCAAAGGGGAATACGATACCAAATGACGCCTTCAGAAAGTCTTTTCTAAGTATCAGAGCTCCTCTCACATGCGACTGCATGTCATGCCTCTCAAAAACAAGTGCGCAACACCGGCGCGAAAATGAGGCTCTGCCTATGATTTGGGAAAGCCCCTAAAGAATAAGGTGTCTAAAACAGTGCCTGCCGATATTATTATATCAAAATACCCAGAATAAATGATTCCTCAAGGCTAAATATGTGTTAATAATGAATCGATTTAGCCCAGAAAAAGTCTACAGTCTTAATAAGCCCTTGTGAAGCCCTTATTTACGATCTTAATAAACATGGCTTACCGGATCCCATAGGGAAAATGACAGCTTCCAGCATTACATCGTCTTGTTAGAATGTGTCATACCTCAAGCAGCAAGAGACTGCTCACTGTTCCCCCAACTGAAGTTAATTGCTCTCAACAGTCCTGTGTGGAACAGCCATGGATTTTAGTGACGGTTGCTAAAATCATTTTCCTCATACAAACAGAAATCTTCATCTCTTTTCTGTTTCTGAGTAAATAGTACATACCAGCACTATTTCAAAATAACAAACTCTTGATTGAATAATAAAAACTACAGTTAAACACTAAAAAACTCTAAGCCATCTCCGTGGAGATGTTGCCTGTACAACGGCAAAGAGAATGACTGGGGTAGGCGGAGCCTAGGAGGGATCATGTGACCAGCTTTGCTGGGCTCTTTGCCATTTCCTGTTGGGGAAGAGAATATCCCACAAGTAAGGATGACGCCGTGGACCGGACACACCTATGTTGGAGAAATGTCTACCAGTTTTTTAGCCCTTATTAAGCCCTTTATTCTGTATGTTTGACTAAGAAAATGGCTTACCGGTCCCCATGAGGGGAAATGACAGCCTTCCAGCATTACACAGTCTTGTTAGAAATATGGCTAGTCATACCTTAAGCAGAAAAGTCTGCTAACTGTTTCCCCCAACTGAAGTTACTTCATCTCAACAGTCCTATGTGGAAACAGCAATCGATTTTAGTTACTGTCTGCTAAAATCATCTTCCTCTTACAAACAGAAATCTTCATCCTTTTCTGTTTCAGAGTAAATAGTACATACCAGCACTATTTTAAAATAACAAACACTTGATAGAAGAATAAAAACTACATTAAAACACCAAAAAACTCTTAACCATCTCCGTGGAGATGTTGCCTGTGCAACGGCAAAGAGAATGACTGGGGTGGGCGGAGCCTAGGAGGGACTATATGGCCAGCTTTGCTGGGACTCTTTGCCATTTCCTGTTGGGGAAGAGAATATCCCACAAGTAAGGATGACGCCGTGGACCGGACACACCAATGTTGGAGAAATCTTACTTAATATTTCTTTAAATTTCCTTTTGCGTTTTCCCTGCAGCATGGGAAAAGCAGACAGCTCCTCAGATTCCGCAGAGGATACCTGGGCAGCAATATCTTGCAAAGTAACCCAAGACAGAGCATGAGAGGAAATGCAGGACACTGCATGTGCAGATGAATAGGATTGGGATGCTTGAGGAGACAGCTGAAGCACATCTGAAACAGGAGGCTCCTGAACAGCATCCGTCTTAGCTAATGATGGCTCAGGGTCAAAAAGTCAATTTCTATAAGCTAAAGTTCTTTCAATACATGAAGAACAAAAAAGGTACTGGGGGTTCCACCTGGGCATCAAAACATAAGCTACAGGTAACATCCTGCACAGTCCCTTAATCCATAATACAAAAAAAAAAAATCTAACTTTTTTTTGTAAACTTTTGTTTTGTAAACTTTTTAACAAAGGATATAAGACAGAACAAAAAAACGTTCTTAAATAAATGTTCCCTTTAAATTTACCAAATCAAGAAAACATACCCCAGGCAACACTCTACAGCTCAGCAGAATTACTGAGGTTCCCCTTCCTGTCCTGCAACAAACTGAGGGAAAAAAACGATCCCGTTTACAATCCGGATACCAGAGAAGCAAAAACAGGAAAAAGCCTTCTAAACAGCAGAGCCATCTGAAATATGCGCACCTCACTCTACAGGAAGTGAAGAAAAGCGCCAAAAAAAATCCTCTGACATCAAAGAATTAGAACCTCCCTAAAAGGGGCGGTCCTACAGCGGACAAAAAAAAGCCATTTAAAAAAAAAACTTTCTTGAAAACAGGCTTAAAAACAAACAATAAAACCCCCAATAAAAGTAGACAACCGTTATTAAAAACGTATCCTCACTGAGCAATCAAAAAATAAATAACTCCTCACACTAACAGTGCCTGCAAAAACCGCCATAAAAACCTGCACCCTGACAGGAGTAATAAAAAAAGTCCCAGTGCAGCGTTTCAGCTGAATAAGTGCCACATTTTTCCCTGCTTACATTGAAAAATAAAACTGGCACTTACCTTAATATTTATCTGTCCAGCAGTAGGACAGCTCCCCTGGTTTGAGAGGATGCCATTCCTCACATGGACCTGTGGAAATACAGAAAGACTGAGTAAACTTATTCAGGCTATCTAAATAGGGCAGCAAAATGTTTTGGGAAAACGCAGTGAGGATTGTACCCCACAAGTTCCCAATTGCTTAAAAGCCACCACTGCCCTACTAAAGAGACTGACATGGGCTAAGGCTAGACCCTTTAGAAAGATCAGAGCAAACCTACTCTGCTTTTAAAATAGAAAAATCTTGATTGTAGACCAGACACCAAAACTTCACCTCCTCCTTGCACCACAGGCAAAGACAATGGCCTCTAGTTATCAAGCCGCCATCCACAAATACGCTGGAATTCCGCAGCGTATTTGTGGCGAGGCTGATTCGCTGTAGTTATCAAGCCCTACAGCCCGGCAAAAGTAGAATATAGTGACGTAACCTACGATCCGCCGGACTCAGTCCGACACAGATCGATGGTTACGTCACTACAGATGTTCCGAACGCAAGCTCGGCACAAATGACTGGAGGTTATGGGTAAGGGAAGTGACATATATAGCAGCTTTGCTGTAGTGTTATTTGCCTCCTCCTGCTGGCCAGGAGTGATATTCCCACTAGTAATTGATGATTCTGTGGACTCACCATATCTTAGGAAAGAAATTAACCCTACAAACGCACTACAAGCTACCTAATTAACCCCTTCACTGTTGGGCATAATACACATGTGGTGCGCAGCAGCATTTAGCGGCCTTCTAATTACCAAAAAGCAATGCCAAAGCCATATATGTCTGCTATTTTTGAACAAAAGGGAACCCAGAGAAGCATTTACAACCATTTGTGCTATAATTGCACAAGCTGTTTGTAAATAATTTCAGTAAGAAACCTAAAGTTAGTGAACAATTTTTTTTTTATTTTATTGCGCTCTCTCCCCCCTTTTGCGCTCTCTCCCCTCCTCCTCTCTCTCCCCCCCCCTCCTCTCTCTCTCTCCCCCCCTCCTCTCTCTCTCTCCCCCCTCCTCTCTCTCTCTCCCCCCCCCCTCTCTCTCTCTTTCCCCCCTCTCTCTCTCTACCCCCCTTTCTCTCTTTGCAGCCTTGGTTGCTATTCCATTTGCTTGTGAGTCTTACTCAGCTTTGCATATTTTCCTACGATACAGAGATCATACTCTGTTGTCTATGAGGACTCATTTACATTCCATAACAAATTTGTTTCTGTCTTGGTGTCTGTACCATTAGTTCTTTATGCAGTGGGCTTTTTTGTTCATACTTCTTGGTCTGTAATCTTTACAGATGCAAGTTATTTCCGGAAGGGGGGCCACCTAGGAGGGTCTCAGAAGGTATAAGAAGATTGGTCTCCTCAGGAGGTAAGGTTTCCTATTATGGTTTTTATGTGCAATATTCAGGGCCCTTCAGAGTTGGCCTGTATTGAAAAGGGATTCTTTTCTCGGTTTTCAGATTAGACTATGTTGTATTTGTAGCTTATGACAGTCATCAAGTGAGAATGTTCAGTTCCCTAGATATGAGGGTAGTATATCAAATTATTTTCTGGGAAGAAGTTTATTGCTGAATGAATTCCTCCAGACCAGGGGTACTGCTATGGGCACAAGGTTCGCTCCCAGTTATGCTAATCTATTTATGGGACTTTTTGAAGAATCTTTTCTATCTAATGGCCAATGGGGAGCGAACCTTGTGCTCTATAAAAGATTTAGTGACGATATCTTCCTGGTCTGGAGGGGTGATCATGAGATCTTAGAATTATTTCTTGAAGACATAAATACTAATAATGCAGGCCTCACTTTCACATATGAACACAGTACGAGATCACTACATTTTTTGGACATTGAGGTAGAAATCGTTGACAATTCTATCAAAACTAAAACCTACTTCAAAACTATAGACTCAAACAATTTCATTCATTATCAGAGCTGCCACCTGAATAGGTGGAAGGATAATATTCCAAAAAGCCAACTGTTAAGGGTAAGGAAAAATTGCTCTGATTTAGAACCCTATGATATACAATCTAATATTCTACTGAGTAGATTCACAGATAAAGGTTACAACCAGAAAAAAATCCTTGACACTATAACATCTGTGAGAAAAACTAATAGATCTAGTTTATTACAGAAACAATCTAATAAAATAAAAAATTCACATATAAATAACTCATCTTTCTCCACTGGTCAAAACTTTATTCCATTAATTACTGAATATAACTCACATCATAAAGAGATTAAAACCATTCTTAACAAACATTGGCACTATATTGAAAAGGACCCCATACTAGGAACTGTAGTTAAAAACCATCCAGATCTCATTTTTAAGAAAGCTAAAAATCTTAAAAGCTATTTAGCACCAAGTGAATTCAAAAGAAAAAATAACTATTCCATTGACACTGATCTAAAGAAGGAAAGAATTTTTGGATTCTATCCATGTTACAAGTGAAAATCTTGCAAATACAGTAGTAAAAATAAAAAGATAACATCCACTAATCAACAGGTTATATTCACAATCAAAGACACTATAATATGTAGTGATTCAAATATAATATACTGCATAAAATGTTCATGTAATTTATTTTATATAGGTCAAAAAATACTCTTGAAAAAAGAAGCAGAACTGATTTTCAAGTTCAAAACAGTACATCCACTGGGACTTAATAGCTCCTTTGACCTCAATTCCATCCTATAACCAGCACTGTTTTTTCCCTACATCCAATACATAGTCGAGAATATAACTCAAAATAACTTGCTCATAAAAATTATATACCCCTATATTTGAGTGTATCACTCACTCATGTATATGTTAGCTTAATTTTTAGTTTTATGTCCATTTTATATATATCATCCTATATAATTATTCCTCATTAATCGTCTTTTCTTATATAGTCACTATCTTCACATATTTTATGACAAAAAATGACAAAAAACAAAAAACATAATTTATGTAAGAACTTACCTGATAAATTAATTTCTTTCATATTAGCAAGAGTCCATGAGCTAGTGACGTATGGGATATACATTCCTACCAGGAGGGGCAAAGTTTCCCAAACTTCAAAATGCCTATAAATACACCCCTCACCACACCCACAATTCAGTTTAACGAATAGCCAAGAAGTGGGGTAATAAGAAAGGAGCGAAAGCATCAAAAATAAGGAACTGGAATAATTGTGCTTTATACAAATAAATCATAACCACCACAAAAAAGGGTGGGCCTCATGGACTCTTGCTAATATGAAAGAAATTAATTTATCAGGTAAGTTCTTACATAAATTATGTTTTCTTTCATGTAATTAGCAAGAGTCCATGAGCTAGTGACGTATGGGATAGCAGATACCCAAGATGTGGAACTTCCACGCAAGAGTCACTAGAGAGGGAGGGATAAAATAAAGACAGCCAATTCCGCTGAAAAAATAATCCACAACCCAAATCAAAAGTTTTAATCTTTATAATGAAAAAAACTGAAATTATAAGCAGAAGAATCAAACTGAAACAGCTGCCTGAAGTACTTTTCTACCAAAAACTGCTTCAGAAGAAGAGAAAACATCAAAATGGTAGAATTTAGTAAAAGTATGCAAAGAAGACCAAGTTGCTGCTTTGCAAATCTGATCAACAGAAGCTTCATTCCTAAAAGCCCAGGAAGTAGAAACTGACCTAGTAGAATGAGCCGTAATCCTTTGAGGCAGGGACTTACCCGACTCCACATAAGCATGATGAATCAAAGACTTTAATCAAGACGCCAAAGAAATAGCAGAAGCCTTCTGACCTTTCCTGGAACCAGAAAAGATAACAAATAGACTAGAAGTCTTTCTAAAATCTTTAGTAGCTTCAACATAATATTTCAAAGCTCTTACTACATCCAAAGAATGTAAAGATCTTTCCAGAGAATTTTTAGGATTAGGACACAATGAAGGGACAACAATTTCTCTACTAATATTGTTGGAATTCACAACCTTAGGTAAAAATTGAAATGAAGTCCGCAACACCGCCTTATCCTGATGAAAAATCAGAAAAGGAGATTCACAAGAAAGAGCAGATAACTCAGAAAATCTTCTAGTAGAAGAGATAGCCAAAAGGAACAAAACTTTCCAAGAAAGTAATTTAATATCCAGAGAATGCATAGGTTCAAACAGAGGAGCCTGTAAAGCCCTCAGAACCAAATTAAGACTCCAAGGAGGAGAGATTGACTTAATGACAGGTTTGATACGAACCAAAGCCTGTACGAAACAATGAATATCAGGAAGATTAGCAATCTTTCTGTGAAAAAGAACAGAAAGAGCAGAGATTTGTCCTTTCAAAGAGCTTGCAGACAAACCCTTATCCAAACCATCCTGAAGAAACTGTAAAATTCTAGGAATTCTAAAAGAATGCCAAGAGAATTTATGAGAAGAACACCAAGAAATGTAAGTCTTCCAGACTCGATCATAAATCTTCCTAGATACAGATTTACGAGCCTGTAACATATTATTAATCACTGAGTCAGAGAAACCTCTATGACTAAGAATCAAGCGTTCAATTTCCATACCTTCAAATTTAATAATTTTAGATCCTGATGGAAAAATGGGCCTTGAGATAGAAGGTCTGGTCTTAACGGAAGTGTCCAAGGTTGGCAACTGGCCATCCGAATGAGATCCGCATACCAAAACCTGTGAGGCCATGCTGGAGCCACCAGCAGTACAAACGAACGCTCCATTAGAATCTTGGAAATCACTTTTGGAAGAAGAACTAGAGGCGGAAAGATAAAGGCAGGATGATAATTCCAAGGAAGCGACAACGCGTCCACTGTTTCCGCCTGAGGATCCCTGGATCTGGACAGATACCTGGGAAGTTTCTTGTTTAGATGAGAGGCCATCAGATCTATTTCTGGAAGTCCCCAGATTTGAACAATCTGAAGAAATACCTCTGGGTGAAGAGACCATTCGCCCGGATGTAACGTCTGGCGACTGAGATAATCCGCTTCCCAATTGTCTACATCTGGGATGTGAACCGCAGAAATTAGACAGGAGCTGGATTCCGCCCATACAAGTATCCGAGATACTTCTTTCATGGCTTGAGGACTGTGAGTCCCACCTTGATGATTGATATACGCCACGGTTGTGACATTGTCTGTCTGAAAACCAATAAACGATTCTCTCTTCAGAAGAGGCCAGAACTGAAGAGCTCTGAAAATCGCACAGAGTTCCAAAATGTTGATTGGTATTCTCGCCTCCTGAGATTCCCAAACCCCCTGTGCTGTCAGAGATCCCCATACAGCTCCCCAACCTGAAAGACTCGCATCTGTTGAGATCACAGTCCAGGTTGGACGAACAAAAGAGGCCCCTTGAATTAAACAATGGTGATTCAACCACCAAGTTAGAGAAGATCGAACATTGAGATTTAAGGATATTAGTTGTGATATCTTTGTATAATCCCTGCACCACTGGTTCAGCATACAAAGCTGGCGAATATCTGCTGAAACGCGTAGGACGATTCCTTTATCTGTTCCAGGTTGCTGGGACATTCTGTATGTTTTACTTTTTTTATATGTTTTTTTGCACGGTTTTCCAAATAAATCTTTGATTGATTATACGCCTGGGAGGTTTGCTGGATTTCTTTTCTGATAAAGCTGGAGAGGTCTCATGTGAAAACGAGCAAAAGGGATCGCATCCGATGCAGCAGTCATGAGATCTAGAATTTCCATGCACAAAGCTACCGAAGGGAATGATTGAGACTGAAGGTTTCGACAAGCTGAAACCAATTTCAGACGTCTCTTTTCTGTTAGAGACAAAGTCATGGACACTGAATCTATTTGGAAACCCAAAAAGGTTACCTTTGTCTGAGGAATCAAGGAACTCTTTGGTAAATTGATCCTCTAACCATGTCTTTGAAGAAACAACACAAGTTGATTCGTATGAGATTCTGCAGAATGTAAAGACTGAGCGAGTACCAAGATATCGTCCAAATAAGGAAATACCGCAATACCCTGTTCTCTGATTACAGAGAGAAGGGCACCGAGAACATTCGAAAAGATCCTTGGAGCTGTCGCTAGGCCAAACGGAAGAGCAATAAACTGGTAATGCTTGTCTAGAAAAGAGAATCTCAGAAACTGAAAGTGATCTGGATGAATTGGAATATGAAGATATGCATCCTGTAAGTCTATTGTAGACATATAATGCCCTTGCTGAACAAAAGGCAGAATAGTCCTTATAGTCACCATTTTGAATTTTGGTATTCTTGCATAACGATTCAATATTTTTAGATCCAGAACTGGTCTGAAGGAATTCTCCTTCTTTGGTACAATTAATAGATTTGACTAAAACCCCAGACCCTGTTCCAGAACTGGAACTGGCATAATTACCCCAGCTGACTCTAGGTCTGAAACACATTTCAGAAACGCCTGAGCCTTCACTGGATTTACTGGAATACGAGAAAGAAAAAATCTTCTCACAGGCGGCCTTACCTTGAAACCTATTCTGTACCCTTGTGAAACAATGTTCTGAATCCAAAGATTGTGAATCAAATTGATCCAAACATCTTTGAAAAATCGTAACCTGCCCCCTACCAGCTGTGCTGGAATGAGGGCCGCACCTTCATGCGGATTTGGGAGCTGGTTTTGACTTTCTAAAAGGCTTGGATTTATTCCAGACTGGAGAAGGTTTCCAAACGGAGACCGTTCCTTTAGAGGAAGGGTCAGGCTTCTGCTCCTTATTCTGACGAAAGGAACGAAAACGATTAGCAGCCCTAAATTTACCTTTAGATTTTTTGTCCTGAGGCAAAAAGGCTCCCTTCCCCCCAGTAACAGTTGAAATTATTGAATCCAACTGAGAACCAAATAATTTATTACCTTGGAAAGAGAGAGAAAGCAATGTTGACTTAGAAGTCATATCTGCATTCCAAGATTTAAGCCATAAAGCTCTTCTAGCTAAAATAACTAAAGACATATACCTGACATCAATTCTAATGATATCAAAAATGGCATCACAAACAAAGTTATTAGCATGTTGAAGAAGTTTAACAATGCTATAAGCATTATGGTCTGATACTTGTTGCGCTAAAGCTTCCAACCAGAAAGTGGAAGCTGCAGCAACATTAGCCAAAGAAATAGCAGGTCTAAGAAGATTACCTGAACATAAATAAGCTCTCCTTAGAAAGGATTCAAGTTTCCTATCTAAAGGATCCTTAAAGGAAGTACTATCTGCCGTAGGAATAGTAGTACGTTTAGCAAGAGTAGAGATAGCCCCATCAACTTTGGGGATTTTGTCCCAAAACTCTAATCTATCAGATGGCACAGGGTACAATTTCTTAAACCTTGGAGAAGGAGTAAATGAAGTACCCAGACTATTCCATTCCCTGGAAATCACTTCTGAGATAGCATCAGGGACTGGAAAAACTTATTGAATAACTACATGAGGTTTAAAAACTGAATTTAAACGCTTAGCAGATTTAGTATCAAGAGGACTAGACTACTCCATATCTAATGCAATCAACACTTCTTTAAGTAAAGAACGAATTAACTCCATCTTAAACAAATATGAAGATTTATCAGTATCAATATCTGAGGCAGAATCTTCTGAACCAGATAGATCCTCATCAGAAACAGATAAGTCAGAATGATGGCGGTCACTTAAAAATTCATCCGAAATATGAGAAGTTTTAAAAGACCTTTTACGTTTAGTGGAAGGAGGAATAACAGACAGAGCCTTCCTAATAGAATTAGAAACAAATTCTTTTACATTAACAGGAACATCCTGAACATTAGATGTTGAAGGAACAACAACAGGTAAAGGATTATTACTAATGGAGACATTATCTGCATTGGAAAGTTTATCATGGCAACTAACACAAACTACAGCCGGAGGAACAGTTACCAAAAGTTTACAACAAATGCACTTAACTTTGGTAGAACCAGCATCAGGCAGCGTCTTTCCAGTAGTAGATTCTGATCCAGGGTCAGGTTGTGATATCTTGCAATATGTAATAGAAAAAACAACATATAAAGCAAAAATTATCAAATTCCTTAAATGATAGTTTCAGGAATGGGAAAAAATGCAAAATAAACAAGCCTCTAGCAACCAGAAGCAAGAAAAAAATGAGACTTAAATAATGTGAGAAAAAGTGGAACAAGTATGACGCCCACATTTTTGGTGCCAAGTATGACGCCCACATTATTGGCGCCAAGTACAACGCCCATATTTTTTGGCGCCAAGTATGACGCCACATCCGCTGATGCCGAAAACGACGCCCAAATTTTTTGGTGCAAAAAAACGTCTGAATACACATGCGTCAAAAAATGACGTAACTACAAACAAACTTCCGGCGTCAACTACGGCGCCGGAAATGACAAAATTTTTGCGCCAAAAAAGTTTGCGCCAAGAATGACGCAATAAATTGAAGCATTTTCTGCCCCCGCGAGCCTAACAGCCCGCAGGGATAAAAAGTCAATTGAAAATTTTCAAGATAAGAAAAAAATATTTATTCATATGCATTATCCCAAATAATGAAACTGACAGTCTGAATGAAGAAATACTGATTATCCTGAATCATGGCAAATATAAGTTTAAACACATATATTTAGAACTTTACATATAAAGTGCCCAACCATAGCTTAGAGTGTCACAAAAAATAAGACTTACTTACCCCAAGACACTCATCTACATATAGTAGATAGCCAAACCAGTACTGAAACGAGAATCAGTAGAGGTAATGGTATATAAGAGTATATCGTCGAACTGAAAAGGGAGGTAGGATAAGAAATCTCTACGACCGATAACAGAGAACCTATGAAATAGATCCCCTAGAGGAAGACCATTGTATTCAAATAGGCAATACTCTCTTCACATCCCTCTGACATTCACTGCACTCTGAGAGGAAAACCGGGCTTCAGCCTGCTGCGAAGCGCATATCAAAGTAGAATCTAGCACAAACTTACTTCACCACCTCCATGGGAGGCAAAGTTTGTAAAACTGAATTGTGGGTGTGGTGAGGGGTGTATTTATAGGCATTTTGAGGTTTGGGAAACTTTGCCCCTCCTGGTAGGAATGTATATCCCATACGTCACTAGCTCATGGACTCTTGCTAATTACCTGAAAGAAATATATCTTTTTTTCCCCAACACCAGTTACCATTTATTACACTCAGATAATGGTTTGTGAATTTTAATAGACCAATCGATAAAAATTGAAAATCACAAAACTATAATAGATCATTATTTTTGCGAACACACTAAATCATAATAAGATGTATATTCAAATTTATATTTACATTTATACCTATATGGGATGGCACCTACAGACATAATAACATATGTATATATATAAAAAACTTTCTGCCATCTTTATATTATATATATTGGTTTTATGTAAAACTAACATTAAACCATTTCGGTGTACATTGTTTATCTATGTATTTATTGTTTACATTCTCAAAATTCAAATTTCCATGATGTCCAATCACTTTCTTAAGGAACTTAATATAAGACCATAGAATGGGTTAATTCTGATCACTCTTCATCACACCTGATACTAATTGTATATCCCCTATATAAGGCAGTAACTACACCAAGTAAGCATCTTGATAAAGGCAGCTAACACTGCCGAAACGCGTAGATTTGCTTACTCCTGTTTTGGATACTAACTTTGTGTCATATGTTACAATTCACAGGTTCATTTCGATCTCTGATACATATAGAGAGAAGATATATGAATAATTCCTGTGTGTAACACTCCCGACGCTATTTATAGCCATTCTTTTGCTAATTATTCCATCGGCACTTCAACAGGTTCATTTCTATTTCCTTGAGCATACACTGAGATAGATGCATGAATAATTCCTGTGTGCCCGCTTGTTCTATCTTGCTCCCATCATAGCTATATCCGATTGACAAACATCTTTGACATAACACAACGGATAACAACAAATTGCTTAGGAGCTTTATTTGGAGGAAAGACGAACTTTAAAAGGACGGATCAATACTTTGTACTGTCTTACACAGCTGAGATAAAAAACCCGATACATACTTTGGAGAAAACCATC
This sequence comes from Bombina bombina, assembly GCF_027579735.1. Lineage (NCBI taxonomy): Eukaryota > Metazoa > Chordata > Amphibia > Anura > Bombinatoridae > Bombina > Bombina bombina. The sequence goes on along the minus strand of NC_069502.1, from coordinate 803,606,053 downwards.
GGACACTTGCAAGTATTGCTACTAACTATTACAAACAAACATAGTAATTACATATTGACATAAGTGTATATCTTCAACTGGGACATTTTTTCAAATAATCACTGTGTCCATTTTTGTTGCAACGATTGGGGGATCACCACTAGTCAGGTGACGTGACGTCACAGCTCACGGCTTGTCACTCATAGTTGCTCCTAACGGCTAACAGATCAGACGCATCCACTACACACTGAGTTTGAGAGCCGTTTGGATCTTGCATGCTCCTTTAGTAATACCATTGGGATAATTTATGAGATTATTGTGATAGTATCTTTCTGCCTTAATTAAGCTGATACATTTATCATTGTGCCCACACTATATCGGCATATTACCTTTTTAGATCTCTTTACCGATTATTGCTAGCAATATCTTTGTTTTTAAACCTATTATTTTAGCTATGTTTTATTTTCTCTGATGCCGGCATCATATATACATATGTATGTACACATTGTCCAATTGTAAACTACGATATTTACATATGACCGATAAATATTTTATATTAAATTTGTATTTTGCTTTTTACATTGGTTTCCTTGTCAACACATAATTCTTTATTTCTTCTGGTTAGCTCTATTGTGGAGCGCTTATCCCACTCCTTGTTTTTACTTTTCTACCTAATAGTCTGTATTTGGAGATTTACTAGACTACTTAGGGATTTAAGCACTAACCAATAAATTAGCACTCACACCACCCCCCTCACCTTGGCAAGAAGTTTATTGCTGTCTGATTTCTGAAACTGTCAGTTTGTTCATCTAGAAGAGTGGTCTCTTCATCTGGTTATGTTCTATGAGATAATAGATGTTTGGGGATGCCTAGAAATGGTTCTGATGGCTTCTTTGATGAATCTCAATTTTCCAGTTCCAGTTAATGTATAAGGTCCAGGAATCTTTTATCTGTGTTTGTTGATACTCTGGTAGTTCAGTGGTCTTTCCAGCTAGCCTATATTTTTTCCACGCTGCCCACCTGAACCTGCACCTGAAGACACCTTTGTGATGATTTTAAAGGGACAGTCTAGTCCAAAATAAATTTTCATGATTCAGATAGAGAATGTAATTTTAAACAATTTTCCAATTTACTTTTATCACCAATTTTGCTTTGTTCTCTTGGTATTCTTAGTTGAAAGCTAAACCTAGGAGGTTCATATGCTAATTTCTAAGCCCTTGAAGGCCGCCTCTTCTCTTATGGAATTTTGACAGTTTTTCACCACTAGAGGGTGTTAGTTCACGTTTATCATATAGATAACACTATGCTCATGCATATGGAGTTCCAGTAAGCAAGCTCTGATTGGCTAAAATGGATGTCTGTCAAAAGAACTGAAATAAGGGGGCAGTTTGCAGAGGCTTAGATACAAGGTAATCACAGAGGGAAAAAAGTGTATTTATATAACTGTGTTGGTAATACAAAACTAGTGAATGGGTAATAAAGGGATTATCTATCTTTTCAAACAATAAAAAATCTGGTGTAGACTGTCCCTTTTTTAAAATGCTTATTTTAACTGCAATCTTGTGAGTATAACCAGTTTGTGCACCTACCACATTGTCTGAAATCTGCTACACTATTGTGAGCTCTTATTTTAAAGGTGAAAGCAACAAGGTTGACTCAGAGGACGTGGGCAGCTTGGTTCCCTGGAGGTGACACAGCACCATCACTTTCAACACATTCTGCTTCTATACACAGTTTGGGAGAACCGGGGCTGGCAGCGAGCACCTGAAGGGAAGTTCTAACATTGCTTCTTACTTTATCCTTTATTTTTCCCCCCTCTAGTTTTTTTCCCAGCGTGATTGCCAATATTTGCAGGAAGAGCTTTGGTAATTCTGATTGCTTTGCTTGCTCCTGCAGAATTTGGTATGAAGATTTAGTTCTGTTATCCAGTTTACGTCCTTGGCTGCTTCTTTTTTCATCCAGATCTTCTATTTCAAGGTCCATTTTTCAATCCGGATTCTAGTTCCCTCAGCTTCATGGCATGGAGAAAGAATCAGAAATTCTCTGTCTTTGAACTATTTATTAAGTTACTGAGCTTCTTATACAGGCTTGTGATTTTGTGAATAGGGGGGATTTTTATTTAAAGGTCTGGAAGGCCTTTATTTCTTGGTGTTCAAATAAGGTTTTTTTTCTTAGCATTCTTTTAGAATTCCTAGTTACCTTTCTGTTTTTACAGGATGGGTTGGATATGTGTTTATCTTCCAGTTCTTTGATGGGTCAGTTTTCTGTACTTTTTAGTTATGTTCCGTAGAAGATTAGCAGTCTTCCTGTCATTTATGGTTTAGTTCTAGTTCCGAAAACACAACCTTATCCTAAAGGATAATTGCAGGCACTCTCTACGTTCCCCTTATCTAATCTCATCTGCTGAGGACAACTTACAATACTTTATATAATCTGAGGAAAATTGGAAAGCCCACAATTTTCAGTGACATCACAAAAAACATAATTTATGCTTACCTGATAAATGTATTTCTCTTGTAGTGTATCCAGTCCACGGATCATCCATTACTTGTGGGATATTCTCCTTCCCAACAGGAAGTTGCAAGAGGATCACCCACAGCAGAGCTGCTATATAGCTCCTCCCCTCACTGCCATATCCAGTCATTCGACCAAAACAAGCCGAGAAAGGAGAAACCAAAGGGTGCAGTGGTGACTGAAGTTTAATTAAATTTAGACCTGCCTTAAAAGGACAGGGCGGGCCGTGGACTGGATACACTACAAGAGAAATAAATTTATCAGGTAAGCATAAATTATGTTTTCTCTTGTTAAGTGTATCCAGTCCACGGATCATCCATTACTTGTGGGATACCAATACCAAAGCTAAAGTACACGGATGATGGGAGGGACAAGGCAGGAACTTAAACGGAAGGAACCACTGCCTGTAGAACCTTTCTCCCAAAAACAGCCTCCGAAGAAGCAAAAGTATAAAATTTGGAAAAAGTATGAAGCGAAAACCAAGTCACAGCCTTGCAAATCTGTTCAACAGAGGCCTCATTTTTAAAGGCCCAGGTGAAAGCCACAGCTCTAGTGGAATGAGCTGTAATCCTTTCAGGAGGCTGCTGTCTAGCAGTCTCATAGTCTAAACGGATTATACTCCGAAGCCAAAAAGAAAGAGAGGTTGCCGAGGCCTTTTGACCTCTCCTCTGTCCAGAGTAAACGACAAACAGGTTAGATGTTTGGCGAAAATCTTTAGTAGCCTGTAAGTAAAACTTCAAGGCACAGACTACGTCTAGATTATGCAAAAGACGTTCCTTCTTTGAAGAAGGATTAGGACATAATGATGGAACAACAATCTCTTGATTGATATTCTTGTTAGAAACCACCTTAGGTAAAAACCCAGGTTTTGTACTCATAACAACTTTATCTGAATGAAAAATCAGATAAGGAGAATCACAATGTAAGGCAGATAACTCAGAGAATCTTCGAGCCGAGGAAATAGCCATCAAAAAAAGAACTTTCCATGATAGAAGTTTGATATCAATAGAATGAAGGGGTTCAAACGGAACCCCTTGAAGAACTTTAAGAACCAAGTTTAAGCTCCATGGAGGAGCAACAGGTTTAAACACAGGCTTAATTCTAACTAAAGCCTGACAAAATGCCTGAACGTCTGGAACTTCTGCCAGAAATTTGTGTAAAAGAATAGACAGAGCAGAAATCGTCCCTTTAAAGAACTAGCTGATAATCCTTTGTCCAAACCCTCTTGGAGGAAGGACAATATCCTAGGAATCCTAACCCTACTCCATGAGTAATTCTTGGATTCACACCAATGAAGATATTTACGCCATATCTTGTGGTAAATTTTCCTGGTGACAGGCTTTCGTGCCTGTATTAAGGTATCAATTACTGACTCGGAGAAGCCATGCTTTGATAGGATCAAGCGTTCAATCTCCATGAAGTCAGTCTCAGAGAAAGTAGATTCGGATGATTGAAAGGACCTTGTATTAGAAGGTCTTGTCTCAGAGGCAGAGTCCATGGTGGAAAGGATGACATGTCCACTAGGTCTGCATACCAGGTCCTGCGTGGCCACGCAGGCGCTATCAATATCACTGATGCTCTCTCCTGTTTGATTTTGGCAATCAGACGAAGGAGCAGAGGAAACGGTGGAAACACATAAGCCAGGTTGAAGAACCAAGGTGCTGCTAGAGCATCTATCAGTGCCGCTTCTGGGTCCCTGGACCTGGATCCGTAACAAGGAAGCTTGGCGTTCTGGCGAGACGCCATGAGATCCAATTCTGGTTTGCCCCAACGGAGAACCAATTGAGCAAACACCTCCGGATGGAGTTCCCACTCCCCCGGATGAAAAGTCTGACGACTTAGAAAATCCGCCTCCCAGTTCTCTACACCTGGGATATGGATCGCTGACAGGTGGCAAGAGTGAGTCTCTGCCCAGCGAATTATCTTGGAGACTTCTGACATCGCTAGGGAACTCCTGGTTCCCCCTTGATGGTTGATGTAAGCCACAGTCGTGATGTTGTCCGACTGAAATCTGATGAACCTCAGTGTTGCTAACTGAGGCCAAGCTAGAAGAGCATTGAATATTGCTTTTAACTCCAGAATATTTATTGGGAGGAGTTTCTCCTCCTGAGTCCATGAACCCTGAGCCTTCAGGGAGTTTCAGACTGCACCCCAGCCTAGAAGGCTGGCATCTGTTGTTACAATTGTCCAATCTGGTCTGCAAAAGGTCATACCCTTGGACAGATGGACCCGAGATAACCACCAGAGAAGAGAATCTCTGGTTTCCTGATCCAGATTTAGTAGAGGGGACAAATCTGTGTAATCCCCATTCCACTGACTGAGCATGCATAATTGCAGCGGTCTGAGATGCAGGCGCGCAAATGGCACTATGTCCATCGCCGCTACCATTAAGCCGATTACTTGAACTATGGTATAGGTATGATCTAGGGAGCGCCTCACAATGGGCAGGGATATTAGAATAACACTAAACTGATGTGTGTGGTATGATACAGATTTAATAAAAAATGTTAAAAGATTACACTGTGTTAAAATTACTCAACACAACAATATATCAATTTTCATCAATTAAAATCACAAAAATACAGAAAAATGTTCATGGATCCATGATTACAATGCAAGATTAAAATACAAATAAATTACAAGTTAAATGAAAACCATATAACCGTAGTAGAAAAACGTGCAGTCCTAAATGGTTAAAATAGACTGCTAAATGGATTGTTCCTAATTGATTAGTATGGCTGGCAGTCCCAAAAATGGCAGTCTTAAATGCTGGTCTGACAATATAAGTGATAAAATAAATAAAACACTTATGTTAAACAGTATATTGTGTATCCAAATACGGTGAAAAGAAAATTGGGTTCCAGGATGTGGGTTAATGTTCCAGGTCCCTTATGGGTGATCCAACCTTTAGTAGGTATATCCTATAGGTAGTGATGTGAAGGTGTCCAAGAAGGGGATGAAAAGGTGTACTTTAAAAATATAACAAAAATATAACAAAAAAATGCAACAAAAATATCAACAAAATATGGTGTCCTTGAAGTGTAGCAAAAAATAAAAAGTCTGGAAAAAATTTAGTGAAAAAAGAAAATTGGTGAAAAAATTAGTGGAAAAAGTTGTTTAACAGTAATTTAATCCTTGAATAATAATGAAGTGTTTGTTCAGATATCCTAAATCCAAAAAAATATAAAAATATATGTAAAAAGGATTCCCAGTGTACCTGTGGAATACAAAAACAGAATTTATGCTTACCTGATAAATTACTTTCTCCAACGGTGTGTCCGGTCCACGGCGTCATCCTTACTTGTGGGATATTCTCCTCCCCAACAGGAAATGGCAAAGAGCCCAGCAAAGCTGGTCATATGATCCCTCCTAGGCTCCGCCTACCCCAGTCATTCGACCGACGTACAGGAGGAAATATGCATAGGAGAAACCATATGATACCGTGGTGACTGTAGTTAGAGAAAATAATTCATCAGACCTGATTAAAAAAACCAGGGCGGGCCGTGGACCAGACACACCGTTGGAGAAAGTAATTTATCAGGTAAGCATAAATTCTGTTTTCTCCAACATAGGTGTGTCCGGTCCACGGCGTCATCCTTACTTGTGGGAACCAATACCAAAGCTTTAGGACACGGATGAAGGGAGGGAGCAAATCAGGTCACCTAAATGGAAGGCACCACGGCTTGCAAAACCTTTCTCCCAAAAATAGCCTCCGAAGAAGCAAAAGTATCAAATTTGTAAAATTTGGCAAAAGTGTGCAGAGAAGACCAAGTCGCTGCCTTACATATCTGGTCAACAGAAGCCTCGTTCTTGAAGGCCCATGTGGAAGCCACAGCCCTAGTGGAGTGAGCCGTGATTCTTTCAGGAGGCTGCCGTCCGGCAGTCTCATAAGCCAATCGGATAATGCTTTTAAGCCAAAAAGAAAGAGAGGTAGAAGTTGCTTTTTGACCTCTCCTTTTACCAGAATAAACAACAAACAAAGAAGAAGTTTGTCTGAAATCTTTAGTGGCCTCTAAATAGAATTTTAGAGCACGGACTACGTCCAAATTGTGTAACTAACGTTCCTTCTTTGAAACTGGATTCGGGCACAAAGAAGGTACAACTATCTCCTGGTTAATATTCTTGTTGGAAACAACTTTCGGAAGAAAACCAGGCTTAGTACGCAAAACCACCTTATCTGCATGGAACACCAGATAGGGTGGAGAACACTGCAGAGCAGATAACTCTGAAACTCTTCTAGCAGAAGAAATTGCAACCAAAAACAAAACTTTCCAAGATAATAACTTAATATCTACGGAATGTAAGGGTTCAAACGGAACCCCTTGAAGAACTGAAAGAACTAGATTGAGACTCCAGGGAGGAGTCAAAGGTCTGTAAACAGGCTTGATTCTAACCAGAGCCTGAACAAACGCCTGATCGTCTGGCACAGCTGCCAGCCTTTTGTGAAGTAAAACAGATAACGCAGAAATCTGTCCCTTCAGAGAACTTGCAGATAATCCCTTCTCCAAACCCTCTTGTAGAAAGGATAAAATCCTAGGAATTTTTATCTTGTTCCATGGGAATCCTTTAGATTCACACCAATAGATATATTTTTTCCATATCTTATGGTAAATCTTTCTAGTTACAGGCTTTCTAGCCTGAATAAGAGTATCTATTACAGAATCTGAAAACCCACGCTTTGATAAAATCAAGCGTTCAATCTCCAAGCAGTCAGTTGGAGAGAAACCAGATTCGGATGTTCGAATGGACCTTGAACAAGAAGGTCCTGTCTCAAAGGTAGCTTCCATGGTGGAGCCGATGACATATTCACCAGGTCTGCATACCAAGTCCTGCGTGGCCACGCAGGGGCTATCAAGATCACCGAAGCCCTCTCCTGGTTGATCCTGGCTATCAGCCTGGGAATGAGAGGAAACGGTGGGAAAACATAAGCTAGGTTGAAGGTCCAAGGTGCTACTAGTGCATCTACTAGAGTCGCCTTGGGATCCCTGGATCTGGACCCGTAACAAGGAACCTTGAAGTTCTGGCGAGACGCCATCAGATCCATGTCTGGAATGCCCCATAATTGAGTTATTTGGGCAAAGATTTCCGGGTGGAGTTCCCACTCCCCCGGATGGAATGTCTGACGACTCAGAAAATCCGCTTCCCAATTTTCCACTCCTGGGATGTGGATTGCAGATAAGTGGCAGGAGTGATCCTCCGCCCATTGAATTATCTTGGTCACTTCCTCCATCGCCAGGGAACTCCTTGTTCCCCCCTGATGGTTGATATAAGCAACTGTCGTCATGTTGTCTGACTGAAACCTTATGAATTTGGCCTTTGCTAGATGAGGCCAAGCTTTGAGAGCATTGAATATCGCTCTCAGTTCCAGAATGTTTATCGGGAGAAGAGATTCTTCCCGAGACCATAGACCCTGAGCTTTCAGGGGTTCCCAGACCGCGCCCCAGCCCACCAGACTGGCGTCGGTCGTGACAATGACCCACTCTGGTCTGCGGAAACTCATTCCCTGTGACAGATTGTCCAGGATTAGCCACCAACGGAGTGAATCTCTGGTCCTTTGATCTACTTGAATCGTCGGAGACAAGTCTGTATAATCCCCATTCCACTGTCTGAGCATGCACAGTTGTAATGGTCTTAGATGAATTCGTGCAAAAGGAACTATGTCCATTGCTGCAACCATCAATCCTATTACTTCCATGCACTGCGCTATGGAAGGACGAAGAACAGAATGAAGAACTTGACAAGAGCTTAGAAGTTTTGATTTTCTGACCTCTGTCAGAAAAATTCTCATTTCTAAGGAGTCTATTATTGTTCCCAAGAAGGGAACTCTTGTTGACGGGGAAAGAGAACTTTTTTCTATGTTTACTTTCCATCCGTGAGATCTGAGAAAGGCTAGGACGATGTCCGTATGAGCCTTTGCCTTTGACAGAGACGACGCTTGAATCAGGATGTCGTCCAAGTACGGTACTACTGCAATGCCCCTTGGTCTTAGAACCGCTAGAAGGGACCCTAGTACCTTTGTGAAAATTCTCGGAGCAGTGGCTAACCCGAATGGAAGTGCCACAAACTGGTAATGCTTGTCCAGAAAAGCGAACCTTAGGAACTGATGATGTTCCTTGTGGATGGGAATATGGAGGTACGCATCCTTTAAATCCACTGTGGTCATGAATTGACCTTCCTGGATGGTAGGAAGGATCGTTCGAATGGTTTCCATTTTGAACGATGGGACCTTGAGAAATTTGTTTAGGATTTTGAGATCTAGAATTGGTCTGAACGTTCCCTCTTTTTTGGGAACTATGAACAGGTTGGAGTAAAACCCCATCCCTTGTTCTCTTATTGGAACTGGATGAATTACTCCCATCCTTAACAGGTCTTCTACACAATGTAAGAATGCCTGTCTTTTTATTTGGTTTGAAGATAATTGAGACCTGTGGAACCTTCCCCTTGGGGGTAGTTCCTTGAATTCCAGGAGATAACCTTGAGAAACTATTTCTAGTGCCCAAGGATCCTGAACATCTCTTGCCCAGGCCTGAGCAAAGAGAGAAAGTCTGCCCCCCACCAGATCCGGTCCCGGATCGGGGGCCATCCCTTCATGCTGTTTTGGTAGCAGTGGCAGGCTTCTTGGCCTGCTTACCCTTGTTCCAGCCTTGCATCGGTCTCCAGGCTGGTTTGGGTTGAGAAGTATTACCCTCTTGCTTAGAGGATGTAGAAGTAGAGGCTGGTCAGTTTCTGCGAAAGGGACGAAAATTAGGCTTATTTCTAGCCTTAAAAGACCTATCCTGAGGAAGGGCGTGGCCCTTTCCTCCGGTGATGTCTGAAATAATCTCTTTCAAATCGGGCCCAAACAGTGTTTTGCCCTTGAAAGGGATGTTAAGTAATTTTGTCTTGGAAGACACATCCGCTGACCAAGACTTCAGCCAGAGCGCTCTGCGCGCCACGATAGCAAACCCCGAATTTTTCGCCGCTAATCTCGCTAATTGCAAAGCGGCATCTAGAATAAAAGAGTTAGCCAATTTAAGTGCGTGAACTCTGCCCATAATCTCCTCATACGAAGATTCTTATCGAGCGACTTTTCTAGTTCTTCGAACCAGAAACACGCTGCCGTAGTGACAGGAACAATGCATGAAATTGGTTGAAGAAGGTAACCTTGCTGAACAAACATTTTTTTAAGCAAACCCTCTAATTTTTTATCCATAGGATCTTTAAAAGCACAACTATCTTCTATGGGAATAGTAGTGCGTTTGTTTAGAGTAGAGACCGCCCCCTCGACCTTAGGGACTGTCTGCCATAAGTCCTTTCTGGGGTCGACTATAGGAAATAATTTCTTAAATATAGGGGGAGGCACAAAAGGTATGCCGGGCCTTTCCCATTCCTTGTTTACTATATCCGCCACCCGCTTGGGTATAGGAAAAACATCGGGGGGAACCGGAACCTCTAGGAACTTATCCATCTTACATAATTTCTCTGGAATGACCAAATTGTCACAATCATCCAGAGTAGATAAAACCTCCTTAAGCAGTGCGCGGAGATGTTCTAATTTAAATTTAAATGTTACAACATCAGGTTCAGCTTGTTGAGAAATTTTCCCTGAATCTGAAATTTCTCCCTCAGACAAAACCTCCCTCCTGGCCCCTTCAGATTGGTGTGAGGGTATGTCAGAAGCGTTATCATCAGCGTCCTCTTGCTCTTCAGTGTTTAAAACAGAGCAATCGCGCTTTCTTTGATAAGTAGGCATTTTAGATAAAATATTCGCAATAGAATTATCCATAACAGCCGTTAATTGTTGCATAGTAATAAGTATTGGCGCACTAGATGTACTAGGGGCCTCTTGTGTGGGCAAAACTGGTGTAGACACAGAAGGGGGTGATGCAGTACCATGCTTACTCCCCTCATCTGAAGAATCATCTTGGGCACTATTATTATCTGTGGCATCATTGTCCCTACTTTGTTTGGACACCATGTCACAATTATCACATATATTTAAATGGGGAGACACCTTGGCTTTCATACATATAGAACATTGTTTATCTGATGGTTCAGACATGTTAAACAGGCTTAAACTTGTCAACAAAGCACAAAAAACGTTTTAAAATAAAACCGTTACTGTCACTTTAAATTTTAAACAGAACACACTTTATTACTGAATATGCGAAAAAGTATGAAGCAATTGTTCAAAATTCACCAAAATTTCACCACAGTGTCTTAAAAGTATTGCACACCAAATTTGAAAAGCTTTAACCCTTAAAATAACGGAACCGGAGCCGTTTCTATATTTAACCCCTATACAGTCCCAGGAATCTGCTTTGCTGAGACCCAACCAAGCCCAGAGGGGAATACGATACCAAATGACGCCTTCTGTAAGCTTTTTCAGTGTATCTTAGCTCCTCACACATGCATCTGCATGCCTTGCCTTCCAAAAACAACTGCGCATTAGTGGCGCGAAAATGAGGCTCTGCCTATGACTAGAGAAAGGCCCCCATCTGAAAAAGGTGTTCATACACTGCCTGCCGTTTTTTTAACAACAATCCCCAAGATTATAATAATTATAAAGCGCTATAATCTGTCAAATATGCTTAGCAAGTAATCGTTTTAGCCCAGAAAAATGTCTACCAGTTTTTTAAGCCCTTATAAAGCCTTTATTCTCATACTTAATCTAAGAAAATGGCTTACCGGTCCCCATAGGGAAAATGACAGCCTTCCAGCATTACCAAGTCGTGTTAGAAATGTGGCCATCATACCTCAGGCAGAAAAGTCTGCCAACTGCTTCCCCCAACTGAAGTTACTTCATCTCAACAGTCCTGTGTGGAAACAGCAATCGATTTTAGTAACGTTTGCTAAAATCATCTTCCTCTCACAAACAGAAATCTTCTTCTCTTTTCTGTTTCAGAGTAAATAGTACATACCAGCACTATTTTAAAATAACAAACACTTGATTGAAGAATAAAAACTACATTTAAACACCAAAAAACTCTTAGCCATCTCCGTGGAGATGTTGCCTGTGCAACGGCAAAGAGAATGACTGGGGTAGGCGGAGCCTAGGAGGGATCATATGACCAGCTTTGCTGGGCTCTTTGCCATTTCCTGTTGGGGAGGAGAATATCCCACAAGTAAGGATGACGCCGTGGACCGGACACACCTATGTTGGAGAAAAACAAATAGTGCAATAATGCTAAAATAATCCTATACTAAATGAAATGAGGCTTACCATCAATAGCCAACGCGTTTTGGCCCTTCCTTGGGCCTTTCTCAAGACTGTATTGTGGTAAGCACTGTTAAGCCTCCTTTTATGTTGTGGTGTACCAATCAAAATGCGCTATTTTTGCGCCAAAATATTGAACCTTTGAACCGGAAGTGTTAGTTTCCCATTCAAATAGATCAGTTACAATTGTATTAATTCCTATTTGTGTTTATTTCTGTTGCAATTAAAAATGGTTTTTTGCTTAATGTGTTCTTATTCCCCTTGTGTGTTGTTTTAATTATATCAGGTTAGTGGGGTTTGATTTGCAAATCGCCGAAACCGGAAGTGTACATTATATGTTGGTATCACTTCTGGTTCGCGGTGTAATGCCGGTGTCTTTCCTATTTTGTTTAAGCATTCGTATCATTGGCAACTTTCCAACAGGCCCTGAGAGCTTGACATACACTCCAAAAACCGCATTAAACTGTATTAGTCTTCATGTTGAGCAGAATTGCCGAAACCGGAAGTGTGCTCTCCACGCCAGTGTCACTTCCGGTAGGCGATACACAGCCGACACCATTCTCTATCAACTAGAGTCATCGCCCTCGTTATGAGTGACTGTCCATCAGGCTCTTCTGTAGTTTGGAATGTGTCTTACATTCTCAAACATTGTGTCCGTTATTGTCTCAATGGATTATCATTGATATGTAATACCGGATGTGACATAATATCCGGAAGCGGTTTTTTCGGTTCATACTAAAAGTTCAATCTACATACTAACAATGGGGCTAAAATCCAAATGAATAAATAAATTTACAATACCAAAATTTCTATAAAAAGTATAAACAATCCATACAGATAATATACCATATAAAATTTCTATGAAATTATATAGAATTGTCTAACTACTAAAATCATACAGCTATTACACAACAAATACATAATAGCAAGGGACTGAAAATAATGAAAGAATTAGTTTAAATGTTCCTGATGTTGTTTTAAGACAAGATTCTTATAGGGCTACATATGTAATGAGTGGCCCATATGTATGCAACTTATAAGTCTGTGTAGTTCACTTTAATTATTCTGATGAGTCAAATCAGATATTAGGGGGTTAGGAATGTGTTCCAAAAATTAAACTAAAGAGGTCTCAGAAATCACTATTCTGGTACGAAGCCTTATTATGTCAAATAGAATTGGATTAGACATGATCATAAAAAAGTGCTAGTAATCCTAGATTCGGTTCTATGATATATAGGGATACATGATATATATAATGACTTAGATGATACTTCCATGGTCAATTACTCCACTCTATAAAAGTAAAATAATATAAGCACTTTGGAGATGGCTATCAGTATACAGAAATTGGGCTGAAGAATTGGGCTATTAAAAATATAGATATTTAAAACATATAAAAGATATATATAAAAGGATATATAAAAAAGGATATATAAAAAAAGATATATAAAAAATGATCTTTCAGGGTAGTCTAGGTCTTTGTGGTTTTTGTTTAGAGGAGGGGGTCTAATTGGGGATTGTGCTCTTGTTTGGGAGACGATCATCTATTATACTAGTATGAAGATACATGTTAATAATCGATCTCTATTTCCTATTCTACATTTCTGAGCATATTTACTTTAAATTAAATAAATGTGATAGATCCTCCTTATTGTTAAGACCCCTGGGATAAAGGCAGTCTAAATTGAAGATCCATCTGGATTCTTCTATGAGAAGTCTTTTCTCTTGGTCTCCCCCTCTCCAACTGGGATTTACCAGTTGGATACCACAATATCTGAAGTCTTTCTTGTTACCAGAATGCTTTTTGGTAAAATGTTTATACAGTGGTGTGTCCATGCTTTTATGCTTAATCTGTAACAGATGTTCCCTGATTCGATCTTTTAGGGGTCTTGAGGTCTGTCCAATGTATTGGAGACTGCAACTACATTCGATAAGATATATGACCCCCTTACTACTACATCTTATATGGTCTCTTATGGAATAATCCATTTTAGTGTTATGTGCAGTGAATTTGTTAGTTTTTACACCTCTTTCACATGCCTTACAGCTTGGGCATGGATAAAAGCCCTTAATGTCTCTGCCTTGTATGTCCCTTGTTTTCATCTTAGGAGTCTTTGGTATGCTTGGTGAAAGAATGCTCTTTAGGTTATCTAGTTTTCGATAAACGAATTTGGGTGTTGTTGGGAGCCTCTCGCCAAGTATATCATCATCTTTCAAAATCGCCCAATGTTTCTTTATGATTTTTTCTATAATGTGTCTGTTAGAACTATACTTCGTTATAAAAGGAATGTTTAATGTTTCATCATCCCACATCACTTGGTTCTCTTTTCTTTTATATTGTAAGAGATCTTTTCTGTCTTTAATCCTGACCTCTGATATATTTTTCTCCAGGCTTTCATTATCATATCCTCTTTCGAGGAACCTCTCTTTCATCAGTATGACTTGCTGTTCCCATTTCTCCGGATTGGAGCAGTTCTTCTTTAATCTGAGCATTTGACCCTTTGGTATGTTGGATTTCCAATTGGGATGATGGCAGCTGTCTTGGTGGATATAATTATTGCAGTCTACCTGCTTGAAGTGAGTTGATGTCTCAAGTTTACCATCAATTACTTCGATTTTTAAGTCCAAGAATGTAATTTCTTTCATACTCAATTCGTATGTGAACTTGAGGTTATATGTGTTGTCATTCATGATCTTGATTGTATATAGGAGGTCTTCCATAGATCCTTTCCAAATTAGCAGGATATCGTCTATATACCTCTGTTATAGGACCAGGTCCGCGCTAGCTGGGCACGATTCCCAAAAGATTCGTTCCCATCGGCCCATGTATAAATTCGCATATCTAGGCGCGAACCTGGTCCCCATTGCTCTCCCGCATATTTGGTTGTAGTAGATTCCTTGGTTATAAAAATAATTGTGGGTCAGTATGTAGTTGATGCCATCTAAGATAAAATTCTTGTGTATTGTGGGCATGTCCGGGTCCCTTGTCAAATAGAAGTCTATGGCTTCTAAGCCTCCCTCATGTGGGATGCTCGTATAAAGAGATGTCACATCGCAAGTGGCTAGGATGTAGTGGCTTTTCTATTCTATATTCTCAAGTATATTCAGGATTTGAGTTGAGTCTCTCAGGTACGAGGGGAGTTTCATTACATGCTGTTGAAGTTGCTTATCCACATATTCTGATAGGTTAATCGTTAGGGAACCTATCCCTGATATGATTGGTCTTCCTGGCGGTTTTTCAATAGACTTATGTATCTTGGGGAGGTAATAGAAAACGGGAGTAATTGGGTGTTTAATACTCAGGTATTGGTATTCTTTGCCATTCAATATTCCGTTTTTCCTTGCCTCCCCCAAAATTCTGTCTAGCTCCTTCTTGTAGCCTTCAACTGGATTGTTCCCGAGTTTTTCATAGGTCTTTCTGTCTTGAAGAATCCTATCACATTCCTGGTTGTAGTCCGTCTTATCTAAGATTACCAAACCTCCTCCTTTATCAGCTGGTTTGATGACCAGATCATGATTTTTCTCGAGGGACTTTATGGTTGACAATTGTTCCTTAGTGAGGTTATGTTTGATCGTTTTAAGTTTGAATCTAGGATTACTAGCACTTTTTTATGATCATGTCTAATCCAATTCTATTTGACATAATAAGGCTTTGTACCAGAATAGTGATTTCTGAGACCTCTTTAGTTTAATTTTTGGAACACATTCCTAACCCCCTAATATCTGATTTAACTCATCAGAATAATTAAAGTGAACTACACAGACTTATAAGTTGCATACATATGGGCCACTCATTACATATGTAGCCCTATAAGAATCTTGTCTTAAAACAACATCAGGAACATTTAAACTAATTCTTCCATTATTTTCAGTCCCTTGCTATTATGTATTTGTTGTGTAATAGCTGTATGATTTTAGTAGTTAGACAATTCTATATAATTTCATAGAAATTTTATATGGTATATTATCTGTATGGATTGTTTATACTTTTTATAGAAATTTTGGTATTGTAAATTTATTTATTCATTTGGATTTTAGCCCCATTGTTAGTATGTAGATTGAACTTTTAGCACTTTTAGTATGAACCGAAAAACCGCTTCCGGATATTATGTCACATCCGGTATTACATATCAATGATAATCCATTGAGACAATAACGGACACAATGTTTGAGAATGTAAGACACATTCCAAACTACAGAAGAGCCTGATGGACAGTCACTCATAACGAGGGCGATGACTCTAGTTGATAGAGAATGGTGTCAGCTGTGTATCGCCTACCGGAAGTGACACTGGCGCGGAGCGCACACTTCCGGTTTCGGCGATTCTGCTCAACATGAAGACTAATACAGTTTCATGCGGTTTTTGGAGTGTATCTCAAGCTCTCAGGGCCTGTTGGAAAGTTGCCAATGATACGAATGCTTAAACAAAATAGGAAAGACACCGGCATTACACCGTGAACCGAAAGTGATACCAACATATAATGTACACTTCCGGTTTCGGCGATTTGCAAATCAAACCCCACTAACCTGATATAATTAAAACAACACACAAGGGGAATAAGAACACATTAAGCAAAGAACCATTTTTAATTCCAACAGAAATAAACACAAATAGGAATTAATACAATTGTAACTGATCTATTTGAATGGGAAACTAACACTTCCGGTTCAAAGGTTCAATATTTTGGCGCAAAAATAGCTTGATTGGTACACCACAACATAAAAGGAGGCTTAACAGTGCTTACCACAATACAGTCTTGAGAAAGGCCCAAGGAAGGGCCGAAACGCGTTGGCTATTGATGGTAAGCCTCATTTCATTTAGTATAGGATTATTTTAGCATTATTGCACTATTTGTTTTTTGTATTCCACAGGTACACTGGGAATCCTTTTTACATATATTTTTATATTTTTTGGATTTAGGATATCTGAACAAACACTTCATTATTATTCAAGGATTAAATTACTGTTAAACAACTTTTTCCACTAATTTTTTCACCAATTTTCTTTTTTCACTAAATTTTTTCCAGACTTTTTATTTTTTGCTACACTTCAAGGACACCATATTTTGTTGATATTTTTGTTGCATTTTTTTGTTATATTTTTGTTATATTTTTAAAGTACACCTTTTCATCCCCTTCTTGGACACCTTCACATCACTACCTATAGGATATACCTACTAAAGGTTGGATCACCCATAAGGGACCTGGAACATTAACCCACATCCTGGAACCCAATTTTCTTTTCACCGTATTTGGATACACAATATACTGTTTAACATAAGTGTTTTATTTATTTTATCACTTATATTGTCAGACCAGCATTTAAGACTGCCATTTTTGGGACTGCCAGCCGTACTAATCAATTAGGAACAATCCATTTAGCAGTCTATTTTAACCATTTAGGACTGCATGTTTTTCTACTACGGTTATGTGGTTTTCATTTAACTTGTAATTTATTTGTATTTTAATCTTGCATTGTAATCATGGATCCATGAACATTTTTCTGTATTTTTGTGATTTTAATTGATGAAAATTGATATATTGTTGTGTTGAGTAATTTTAACACAGTGTAATCTTTTAACATTTTTTATTAAATCTGTATCATACCACACACATCAGTTTAGTGTTATTCTAATATCCCTGCCCATTGTGAGGCGCTCCCTAGATCATACCTATACCATTTCTCAGAACTTTAAGACAAACTAGGTGTCTTACTTTTTCTGGGGAGCTAGTAGGATATAGGAGAGGCGCTGTGAGAAACCCAATAATTTCGATTACTTGAACTATCTCTGTATGAGATTTGGCAATTTGAAAGCTTGACGCCTGTATCAGGATGTCGTCTAGGTAAGGAGCCACCGCTATGCCTCGCGGCCTTAGGACCGCCAGAAGTGAGCCCAGAACCTTTGTAAAAATTCTTGGGGCTGTAGCCAACCCGAATGGAAGAGCTACAAATTGGTAATGCCTGTCTAGAAAGGATCATGGGTAAAATGGTTCGAATAGTTTCCATCTTGAATGACGGAACTCTGAGGAATTTGTTTAGGATCTTTAGATCCAAAATTGGTCTGAAGGTTCCCTCTTTTTTGGGAACCACAGATTTGAATAAAACCCCTGTCCTTGTTCCGTCCGCGGAACTGGATGGATCACTCCCATTACAAGGAGGTCTTGTACGCAGCTTAGGAATGCCTCTTTCTTTATCTGGTTTGCAGATAATCTTGAAAGGTGAAATCTCCCTTGTGTAGGAGAAGCTTTGAAGTCCAGAAGATATCCCTGAGATATGATCTCCAACGCCCAGGGATCCTGAACATCTCTTGCCCACGCCTGGGTGAAGAGAGAGTCTGCCCCTACTAGATCCGTTGCCGGATAGGGGGCCGTTCCTTCATGCTGTCTTGGAGGCAGCAGCAGCCTTTCTGGCCTGCTTGCCCTTGTTCCAGGACTGGTTAGGTTTCCAGGCCTGCTTGGATTGAGCAAAAGTTCCCTCTTGTTTTGAAGCAGAGGAAGTTGATGCTGCACCTGCCTTGAAATTTCGAAAGGCACGAAAATTAGACTGTTTGGCCCTTGATTTGGCCCTGTCCTGACGAAGGGTATGACCCTTACCTCCAGTAATGTCAGAAATAATTTCTTTCAAACCAGGCCCGAATAAGGTCTGCCCCTTGAAAGGAATGTTGAGTAATTTAGACTTTGAAGTCACATCAGCTGACCAGGATTTGAGCCATAGCGCCCTACGCGCCTGGATGGCGAATCCGGAATTCTTAGCCGTTAGTTTAGTCAAATGAACAATGGCATCAGAAACAAATGAGTTAGCTAGCTTAAGAGTTCTAAGCTTGTCAATAATTTCAGTCAATGGAGCTGTATGGATGGCCTCTTCCAGGGCCTCAAACCAGAACGTCGCCGCAGCAGTGACAGGAGCAATGCATGCAAGAGGCTGTAAAATAAAACCTTGTTGAATAAACATTTTCTTAAGGTAACCCTCTAATTTTTTATCCATTGGATCTGAAAAAGCACAACTATCCTCAACCCGGGATAGTGGTACGCTTTGCTAAAGTAGAAACTGCTCCCTCCACCTTAGGGACTGTCTGCCATAAGTCCCGTGTAGTGGCATCTATTGGAAACATTTTTCTGAATATAGGAGGTGGGGAAAAGGGCACACCGGGTCTATCCCACTCCTTATTAATAATTTCTGTAAGCCTTTTAGGTATTGGGAAAACATCAGTACTCACCGGCACTGCATAGTATTTATCCAGCCTACACAATTTCTCTGGTACTGCAATTGTGTCACAGTCATTCAGAGCAGCTAATACCTCCCCAAGCAATACACGGAGGTTCTCAAGCTTAAATTTAAAATTAGAAATCTCTGAATCAGGTCTCCCTGACTCAGAGACGTCACCCACAGACTGAAGCTCTCCGTCCTCAGGTTCTGCATATTGTGACGCAGTATCAGACATGGCTCTTACAGCATCTACGCGCTCTGTATCTCGTCTAATCCCAGAGCTATCGCGCTTGCCTCTCAATTCAGGCAATCTGGATAATACCTCTGACAGGGTATTATTCATGATTGCAGCCATGTCCTGCAAAGTAATCGCTATGGGCGTCCCTGATGTACTTGGCGCCATATTAGCGAGCGTCCCTTGAGCGGGAGGCGAAGGGTCCGACACGTGGGGAGAGTTAGTCGGCATAACTTCCCCCTCGACAGACCCCTCTGGTGACAATTCTTTTATAGATAAAGACTGATCTTTACTGTTTAAGGTGAAATCAATACATTTAGTACACATTCTCCTATGGGGCTCCACCATGGCTTTTAAACATAATGAACAAGTATACTCTGTTTCAGACATGTTTGTACAGACTAGCAATGAGACTAGCAAGCTTGGAAAACACTTTAAAGCAAGTTAACAAGCAATATAAAAAATATTACTGTGCCTTTAAGAGAAACAAATTTTGACAAAATTTGAAATAACAGTGAAAAAGGCAGTTACACTAACGAAATTTTTACAGTGTATGTAACAAGTCAGCAGAGCATTGCACCCACTTGCAAATGGATGATTAACCCCTTAATACCAAAAACGGAATAATAAATGACAAAAACTTTTTAAACACAGTCACAACAAACTGCCACAGTCTACTGTGGTTGTTACCCTCCTCAAACACGACTTTTGAAGCCTTTTGAGCCCTTCAGAGATGTCCTGTATCATGCAGAAGGAAGCTGAGTGTCTCAGTCTGTAATTCTAGCTGCGCAGAAAAGCGCTAAAATAGGCCCCTCCCACTCATATTACAACAGTGGAAAGCCTCAGGAAACTGTTTCTAGGCAAAAATCAAGCCAGCCATGTGGAAAAAAACTAGGCCCCAATAAGTTTTGTCACCAAACATATATAAAAACGATTAACATGCCAGCAAACGTTTTATATTACACTTTTATAAGAGTATGTATCTCTGTTAATAAGCCTGATACCAGTCGCTATCATAGCATTTAAGGCTTAACTTACATTAATCCGGTATCAGCAGCATTTTTCTAGCAAATTCCATCCCTAGAAATATGTTAACTGCACATACCTTATTGCAGGAAAACCTGCACGCCATTCCCCCTCTGAAGTTACCTCACTCCTCAGAATGTGTGAGAACGGCAGTGGATCTTAGTTACTTCTGCTAAGATCATAGAAATCACAGGCAGATTCTTCTTCTAATGCTGCCTGAGATGAAACAGTACACTCCGGTACCATTATTTAAAAATAACAAACTTTTGATTGAAGTTAAAAAACTAACTATAATACACCACTCTCCTCTTACTACATCCATCTTTGTTGAGAGTTGCAAGAGAATGACTGGATATGGCAGTGAGGGGAGGAGCTATATAGCAGCTCTGCTGTGGGTGATCCTCTTGCAACTTCCTGTTGGGAAGGAGAATATCCCCCAAGTAATGGATGATCCGTGGACTGGATACACTTAACAAGAGAAAGAGGGAACAGAATAAACAATGAGAGCATGTTGCAAAGTAGTTTTATACTTGTAACTAAACAAATCAAGATGCTGCTCACATTTAAGCACTACTGGAAGTAATTTTTTAGGGAAAAAACTAACCAAACTATATATTGATTTTATTTCAGCAGACCCTGCAGATTCAAACTGCCATTATTTTATGTATATATATCATGAAATGCAAAATCTACAGCAAAGGCTATTTATTTTTTCATAATCATAACCTTTGTAGATCTATAATTGAATTAGAGAGCCTATCAAAAATAAGTAAAACATTTAGAATTCAGCATTTTTCCTTTTTTATTATTATTATACTTTTTTCAAATAAATAAAAAAAGCACACAAAAAATTACATCATATCATAACATTTCTACTGCATTGTTTCAGTTGTTCACAACTTCATACAACAAGATATTGTATAGATTGAAAATAAAAAATAAAAAAAAGTATTTTGTTATATTTCTGCACTTAGCATTTTATGCAGCCAGGGGGCTATGCTCATCCTGACAAGGACTTTTGGGGGCCTCTTGTACTTCTGATGTTAATGTAGGGGCTCACCCTGTACAGCTATACAACTGGTCAATTTAAGTTCAAGCTAGTGATATGGTGTCACCTCTGTGATCACTTGACTATAATGCACTCAACAGTACCTACATTTCAAAGAATAGTTTATCAATATACAAAGAAGGGCCTTTGCGTATATTTATATAACTTTGATCAACACATAGGGGCTCCCTCCTACAAACCTAGACTCAAGTTAATAAACATATTAGTGATACCATGTGAACCCACCTGACTATTTAAACCTATATAGGGACCCTAGAACCCTAGGAATGAAAACAACAAAAAACTTGGCCACCTCATATCTACTTAAATGTGCATTAAACACTAAGGGCTAAATTACAAGTGGAGCTCTAAATTATCACGTGCCCGCAAACGAGCGATAATGAACCAGCCATTACTAGGGACCAGATCTCTGGTTAATTTTATGAAATGTGACCCAAAAACAGAATTTATGTTTACCTGATAAATTACTTTCTCCAACGGTGTGTCCGGTCCACGGCGTCATCCTTACTTGTGGGATATTCTCTTCCCCAACAGGAAATGGCAAAGAGCCCAGCAAAGCTGGTCACATGATCCCTCCTAGGCTCCGCCTTCCCCAGTCATTCGACCGACGTAAAGGAGGAATATTTGCATAGGAGAAACCATATGATACCGTGGTGACTGTAGTTAAAGAAAATAAATTATCAGACCTGATTAAAAAACCAGGGCGGGCCGTGGACCGGACACACCGTTGGAGAAAGTAATTTATCAGGTAAACATAAATTCTGTTTTCTCCAACATAGGTGTGTCCGGTCCACGGCGTCATCCTTACTTGTGGGAACCAATACCAAAGCTTTAGGACACGGATGAAGGGAGGGAGCAAATCAGGTCACCTAGATGGAAGGCACCACGGCTTGCAAAACCTTTCTCCCAAAAATAGCCTCAGAAGAAGCAAAAGTATCAAACTTGTAAAATTTAGTAAAAGTGTGCAGTGAAGACCAAGTCGCTGCCTTACATATCTGATCAACAGAAGCCTCGTTCTTGAAGGCCCATGTGGAAGCCACAGCCCTAGTGGAATGAGCTGTGATTCTGTCAGGAGGCTGCCGTCCGGCAGTCTCATAAGCCAATCTGATGATGCTTTTAATCCAAAAAGAGAGAGAGGTAGAAGTTGCTTTTTGACCTCTCCTTTTACCAGAATAAACAACAAACAAGGAAGATGTTTGTCTAAAATCCTTTGTAGCATCTAAATAGAATTTTAGAGCACGAACAACATCCAAATTGTGCAACAGACGTTCCTTCTTTGAAACTGGATTCGGACACAAAGAAGGCACGACTATCTCCTGGTTAATGTTTTTGTTAGAAACAACTTTCGGAAGAAAACCAGGTTTAGAACGTAAAACCACCTTATCTGCATGGAACACCAGATAAGGAGGAGAACACTGCAGAGCAGATAATTCTGAAACTCTTCTAGCAGAAGAAATTGCAACCAAAAACAAAACTTTCCAAGATAATAACTTAATATCAACGGAATGTAAGGGTTCAAACGGAACCCCCTGAAGAACTGAAAGAACTAAATTGAGACTCCAAGGAGGAGTCAAAGGTTTGTAAACAGGCTTGATTCTAACCAGAGCCTGAACAAAGGCTTGAACATCTGGCACAGCTGCCAGCTTTTTGTGAAGTAACACAGACAAGGCAGAAATCTGTCCCTTCAAGGAACTAGCAGATAATCCTTTCTCCAAACCTTCTTGAAGGAAGGATAGAATCTTAGGAATTTTTACCTTGTCCCAAGGGAATCCTTTAGATTCACACCAACAGATATATTTTTTCCATATTTTGTGGTAAATTTTTCTAGTTACAGGCTTTCTGGCCTGAACAAGAGTATCAATGACAGAATCTGAGAACCCTCGCTTTGATAAGATCAAGCGTTCAATCTCCAAGCAGTCAGTTGGAGTGAGACCAGGTTCGGATGTTCGAACGGACCCTGAACAAGAAGGTCTCGTCTCAAAGGTAGCTTCCATGGTGGAGCCGATGACATATTCACCAGGTCTGCATACCAAGTCCTGCGTGGCCACGCAGGAGCTATCAAGATCACCGATGCTCTCTCCTGATTGATCCTGGCTACCAGCCTGGGGATGAGAGGAAACGGCGGGAATACATAAGCTAGTTTGAAGGTCCAAGGTGCTACTAGTGCATCTACTAGAGTCGCCTTGGGATCCCTGGATCTGGACCCGTAGCAAGGAACCTTGAAGTTCTGACGAGAGGCCATCAGATCCATGTCTGGAATGCCCCACAATTGAGTGATTTGGGCAAAGATTTCCGGATGGAGTTCCCACTCCCCCGGATGAAATGTCTGACGACTCAGAAAATCCGCTTCCCAATTTTCCACTCCTGGGATGTGGATTGCAGACAAGTGGCAGGAGTGAGTCTCCGCCCATTGAATGATTTTGGTCACTTCTTCCATCGCCAGGGAACTCCTTGTTCCCCCCTGATGGTTGATGTACGCAACAGTCGTCATGTTGTCTGATTGAAACCGTATGAACTTGGCCTTTGCTAGCTGAGGCCAAGCCTTGAGAGCATTGAGTATCGCTCTCAGTTCCAGAATATTTATCGGTAGAAGAGATTCTTCCCGAGACCAAAGACCCTGAGCTTTCAGGGGTCCCCAGACCGCGCCCCAGCCCACCAGACTGGCGTCGGTCGTGACAATGACCCACTCTGGTCTGCGGAAGCTCATCCCCTGTGACAGGTTGTCCAGGGACAGCCACCAACGGAGTGAATCTCTGGTCCTCTGATTTACTTGTATCGTCGGAGACAAGTCTGTATAGTCCCCATTCCACTGACTGAGCATGCACAGTTGTAATGGTCTTAGATGAATGCGTGCAAAAGGAACTATGTCCATTGCCGCTACCATCAAACCTATTACTTCCATGCACTGCGCTATGGAAGGAAGAGGAACAGAATGAAGTATTTGACAAGAGTTCAGAAGTTTTGATTTTCTGGCCTCTGTCAGAAAAATCCTCATTTCTAAGGAGTCTATTATTGTTCCCAAAAAGGGAACCCTTGTTGACGGAGACAGAGAACTTTTTTCTGCGTTCACTTTCCACCCGTGAGATCTGAGAAAGGCCAGGACAATGTCCGTGTGAGCCTTTGCTTGAGGAAGGGACGACGCTTGAATCAGAATGTCGTCCAAGTAAGGTACTACTGCAATGCCCCTTGGTCTTAGCACCGCTAGAAGGGACCCTAGTACCTTTGTGAAAATCCTTGGAGCAGTGGCTAATCCGAACGGAAGTGCCACAAACTGGTAATGCTTGTCCAGGAATGCGAACCTTAGGAACCGATGATGTTCCTTGTGGATAGGAATATGTAGATACGCATCCTTTAAATCCACCGTGGTCATGAATTGACCTTCCTGGATGGAAGGAAGAATAGTTCGAATGGTTTCCATTTTGAACGATGGAACCTTGAGAAACTTGTTTAGGATCTTGAGATCTAAGATTGGTCTGAATGTTCCCTCTTTTTTGGGAACTACGAACAGATTGGAGTAGAACCCCATCCCTTGTTCTCCTAATGGAACAGGATGAATCACTCCCATTTTTAACAGGTCTTCTACACAATGTAAGAATGCCTGTTTTTTTATGTGGTCTGAAGACAATTGAGACCTGTGGAACCTCCCCCTTGGGGGAAGCCCCTTGAATTCCAGAAGATAACCTTGGGAGACTATTTCTAGCGCCCAAGGATCCAGAACATCTCTTGCCCAAGCCTGAGCGAAGAGAGAGAGTCTGCCCCCCACCAGATCCGGTCCCGGATCGGGGGCCAACATCTCATGCTGTCTTGGTAGCAGTGGCAGGTTTCTTGGCCTGCTTTCCTTTGTTCCAGCCTTGCATTGGTCTCCAGGCTGGCTTGGCTTGAGAAGTATTACCCTCTTGCTTAGAGGACGTAGCACTTTGGGCTGGTCCGTTTCTGCGAAAGGGACGAAAATTAGGTTTATTTTTGGCCTTGAAAGACCTATCCTGAGGAAGGGCGTGGCCCTTGCCCCCAGTGATATCAGAGATAATCTCTTTCAAGTCAGGGCCAAACAGCGTTTTCCCCTTGAAAGGAATGTTAAGCAATTTGTTCTTGGAAGACGCATCCGCTGACCAAGATTTTAACCAAAGCGCTCTGCGCGCCACAATAGCAAACCAGAATTTTTCGCCGCTAACCTAGCCAATTGCAAAGTCTAGGGTGAAAGAATTAGCCAATTTGAGAGCACGAATTCTGTCCATAATCTCCTCATAAGAAGAATTATTATTGACCGCCTTTTCTAGCTCATCGAACCAGAAACACGCGGCTGTAGTGACAGGAACAATGCATGAAATTGGTTGTAGAAGGTAACCTTGCTGAACAAACATCTTTTTAAGCAAACCTTCTAATTTTTTATCCATAGGATCTTTGAAAGCACAACTATCTTCTATGGGTATAGTGGTGCGTTTGTTTAGAGTAGAAACCGCCCCCTCGACCTTGGGGACTGTCTGCCATAAGTCCTTTCTGGGGTCGACCATAGGAAACAATTTTTTAAATATGGGGGGAGGGACGAAAGGTATACCGGGCCTTTCCCATTCTTTATTTACAATGTCCGCCACCCGCTTGGGTATAGGAAAAGCTTCGGGGGGCCCCGGGACCTCTAGGAACTTGTCCATTTTACATAGTTTCTCTGGAATGACCAAATTTTCACAATCATCCAGAGTGGATAACACCTCCTTAAGCAGAGCGCGGAGATGTTCCAATTTAAATTTAAATGTAATCACATCAGGTTCAGCTTGTTGAGAAATTTTCCCTGAATCTGAAATTTCTCCCTCAGACAAAACCTCCCTGGCCCCCTCAGACTGGTGTAGGGGCCCTTCAGAACCAATATCATCAGCGTCCTCATGCTCTTCAGTATTTTCTAAAACAGAGCAGTCGCGCTTTCGCTGATAAGTGGGCATTTTGGCTAAAATGTTTTTGATAGAATTATCCATTACAGCCGTTAATTGTTGCATAGTAAGGAGTATTGGCGCGCTAGATGTACTAGGGGCCTCCTGTGTGGGCAAGACTGGTGTAGACGAAGGAGGGGATGATGCAGTACCATGCTTACTCCCCTCACTTGAGGAATCATCTTGGGCATCATTTTCTCTAAATTTTGTGTCACATAAATCACATCTATTTAAATGAGAAGGAACCTTGGCTTCCCCACATTCAGAACACAGTCTATCTGGTAGTTCAGACATGTTAAACAGGCAAAAACTTGATAACAAAGTACAAAAAACGTTTTAAAATAAACCGTTACTGTCACTTTAAATTTTAAACTGAACTCACTTTATTACTGCAATTGCGAAAAAGTATGAAGGAATTGTTCAAAATTCACCAAAATTTCACCACAGTGTCATAAAGCCTTAAAAGTATTGCACACCAAATTTGGAAGCTTTAACCCTTAAAATAACGGAACCGGAGCCGTTTTTATATTTAACCCCTTTACAGTCCCTGGTATCTGCTTTGCTGAGACCCAACCAAGCCCAAAGGGGAATACGATACCAAATGACGCCTTCAGAAAGTCTTTTCTATGTATCAGAGCTCCTCACACATGCATCTGCATGTCATGCTTCTCAAAAACAAGTGCGCAATACAGGCGCGAAAATGAGACTCTGCCTATGATTAGGGAAAGCCCCTAGAGAATAAGGTGTCCAATACAGTGCCTGCCGGTTATTTTACATAATTCCCAAGATTAAAATAATTCCTCAAGGCTATGGAGTATAAAATATAAATCGATTTAGCCCAGAAAATGTCTACAGTCTTAGAAAGCCCTTGTGAAGCCCTTTTTTTCTTTCTGTAATAAAAATGGCTTACCGGATCCCATAGGGAAAATGACAGCTTCCAGCATTACATCGTCTTGTTAGAATGTGTCATACCTCAAGCAGCAAAAGTCTGCTCACTGTTCCCCCAACTGAAGTTAATTCCTCTCAACAGTCCTGCGTGGAACAGCCATCGATTTTAGTAACGGTTGCTAAAATCATTTTCCTCTTACAAACAGAAATCTTCATCTCTTTTCTGTTTCAGAGTAAATAGTACATACCAGCACTATTTTAAAATAACAAACTCTTGATTGAATAATAAAAACTACAGTTAAACACTAAAAAACTCTAAGCCATCTCCGTGGAGATGTTGCCTGTACAACGGCAAAGAGAATGACTGGGGAAGGCGGAGCCTAGGAGGGATCATGTGACCAGCTTTGCTGGGCTCTTTGCCATTTCCTGTTGGGGAAGAGAATATCCCACAAGTAAGGATGACGCCGTGGACCGGACACACCTATGTTGGAGAAATACAGTGTAGTTTATTTGATAAAAAAAATAAAATAAAGATAGCGCAGCTTTATTTTTTAATAAAATAACTGCACTAGGCAGTATTTTGGGGGTAAAGTTGTCGGGAGTGGGACAGCATCAGAATGAGGCTCCCATTGAAGCCTTTGGAAGCATGCGCTCGCATTGCTGACAACTTGTAATACCAGCGCACATTCATGAAAGTGATATTTAGTGCTGGCCCTAAATAAATGCTAGATAGAATGATGCATTCAAATAAAAAAATAGTCTGAGAATAGCATGTACAGTGGATATAAAAAGTCTACACACCCCTGTTAAAATGTCAGGTTTCTGTGATGTAAAAAAATGAGACAAAGATAAATCATTTCAGAACTTTTTCCACCTTTAATGTGACCTATAAACTGTACAACTCAATTGAAAAACAAACTGAAATCTTTTAGGTAAAGGGAAATAAAAACCTAAAATAATATGGTTGCATAAGTGTGAACACCCTTTTATAACTGAGGATGTAGCTGTGTTCAGAATTAAGCAATCACATTCAAAATAATGTTAAATAGGAGTCAGTACACACCTGTCATCATCTAAAGTGCCTCTGATTAACCCCAAATAAAGTTCAGCTGTTCTAGTAGGTCTTTCCTGACATTTTGTTAGTTGCATCCTACAGCAAAAGCCATGGTCCGCAGAGAGCTTCTAAAGCATCAGAGGGATCTCATTGTTAAAAGGTATCAGCCAGGAGAAGGGTACAAAATAATTTCCAAGGCATTAGATATACCATGGAACACAGTGAAGACAGTCATCATCAAGTGAAGAAAATATGGTGCAACAGTGACATTACCAAGAACGGGATGTCCCTCCAAAATTGATTAAAAGACGAGAAGAAAACTGGTCTGGGAGGCTGCTAAGAGGCCTACAGTAACATTGAAGGAGCTGCAGGAATATCTGGCAAGTACTGGCTGTGTGGTACATGTGACAACAATCGCCTGTATTCTTCATTTGTCTGGGCTATGGGGTAGAGCGGCAAGACGGAAGCCTTTTCTTACAAAAAAAAACATCCAAGCCCGGCTAAATTTTGCAAAAACACATCTGAAGTTTCCCAAAAGCATGTTGCAAAAGGGGTTCTGGTCTGATGAAACAACAGTTGAACTTTTTGGCAATAATTCCAAAAGATATGTTTGGCGCAAAAACAACACTGCATATCACCAAAAGAACACCATAACCACAGTGAAGCATGGTGGTGTCAGCATCATGCTTTGGGGCTGTTTTTCTTCAGCTGGAACTGGGGCCTTAGTCAAGGTAGAGGGAATAATGAACAGTTCCAAATACCAGACAATATTGGCACAAAACCTTCAGGCTTCTGCTAGAAAGCTGAACATGAAGAGGAACTTCATCTTTCAGCATGACAACGACCCAAAGCATACATCCAAATCAACAAAGGAATGGCTTCCCCAGAAGAAGATTAAAGTTTTAGAATGGCCCACCCAGCCAGAGCCCAGACCTGAATCCAATTCAAAATCTGTGGGGTGATCTGAAGAGGGCTGTGCACAGGAGATGCCCTCAGATTCTGACAGATTTAGAGTGTTTTTGCAAAGAAGAGTGGGCAAATATTGCCAAATCAAGATGTGCCATGCTGAAACTCATACCCAAAAAGAGTGCTGTAATAAAATCAAAAGGTGCTTCAATAAAGTATTAGTTTAAGGGTGTTCACACTTATGCAACCATATTATTTTAGTTTTTTATTTTTATTTCCCTTTACCTAAAAGATTTCAGTTTGCTTTTCAATCAAGTTGTACAGTTTATAGGTCACATTAAAGGTGGAAAAAGTTCTGAAATGATTTATCTTTGTCTCATTTTTTTACATAACAGAAACCTGACATTTTAACAGGGGTGTGTAGACTTTTTATATCCACTATAGATGTATTTTTTTAAAAAGTTTCATAAGTTGTTTAAATATTGATACAATATGTGTAAACTTTTAGTGTCTATAAAGCAATGGGTGCTGCTAAGTTGTAACTTAAAGGGACAATCAAGTCCAAAAAAACCTCATAATCCAAATAGGGCATGTAATTTTAAACAACTTTCCAATGTACTTTTATAATCAATTTTGCCATATTCTCTTGGTATTCTTAGTTGAAAGCTAAACCTAGGAAGGTTCATATGCTAATTTCTTAGACCTTGCAGGTCGCCTCAAATCAATGCATTTTTAGTTTTTCACTACTAGAGGGCGTTAGTTCATGTGTTTCATTTAGATAACATTGAGCTCATGCACGTGAAGTTACCCAGGAGTGAGCACTGATTGGCTAAAATGCAAGTCTGTCAAAATAACTGAAATAAGGGGGCAGTTTGCAGAGGTATAGATACAAGGTAATTACAGAGGTAAAACATTTATTATTATAACTGTGTTGGTTATGCAAAACTGGGGAATGGGTAATAAAGGTATTATCTATCTTTTAAAACAACAAAAATTCTGGTGTTGACTGTCCCTTTATGCTTCTTTTTCTGCTGTGGCCAATTAGGGACAGTTATAAATAGGTCATTAGAGTGTGCAGCCAATGGCTGTGTAGAATAACAATGTTCTATATTTCTATTTCTAACAGGTACTGTTTCAGGAACTAAAAAAAATACAATTTAAGAATGAAATTACAGGAAAAGGGGACAAAATAAATAATGAATGAATATTGCAGAGTTTTTTTATGTATACAGTTTATCATTTTATATTACCATCTCAAAGTGTTTAATATCCATTTAAATGGATATAAAAACATAATGTATGCTTGCCTGAATAGAAACCACTCCTCCCTACCACCAGGAAGAGGAAAAGATTTACAAACCCCAAGAGTCCTAAATAAACCTTCCCACCTTTCACATACCTCAGTCTAATGTATAGCCAAGCAAAGTGAGGTAAGAAAAAGGAATAAGAGCCGTAAAAGGAGCATGGACTCTCACCACTATGAAAGAAATTAATTTTCTTTCATTCCACTATTCATTACTCCTGTGAACTAATGTCCAAGTTGTGGAGTCCTTGAGTAATAACATAAAGGAAGGGATTAAAAAAAACAAAAAACTTTTGTCACTGAGAAATTAAATCCATAGCCCCAAAAAACTTTTTTTAATGTAGGCAAAAACATCAAACTGAGGCAGCCACCTGAAAAACCTTTCTAACAAAGGCTCCTTCAGAAGAAGCAAAAACATCAAAATGGTAGAATTTTGTAAAAGTATGCAAAGAAGACCAAGTAGCTGCTGTGCAATTCTGATCAACTGAAGCCTCATTCTTGAAAGCCGAGAAGTGGCAACTGACCTAATAGAATTAGCAGTAATCCACTGAGGTGGAGGCTGACCAGCATCAAAGTAAGCCTTGTGAATCAAAAATTTCAACCAAGAGGCAAAAAAACAGCAGAAGCTTTCTAACCCTTCCTAAGACCAGAAAAAAAGAATGAAAAAAATAGAAGTCTGTCTAAAGTCCTTAGTATCATCAATGTAATATTCCAATGCCCTAACAACATCCAAAGAATGCAAAGATCTCTCTGAAGCATTCTTAGGATTAAGACACAAAGAAGGAACAACAATCTCTATGCTAATTTTGCCTGTAATAACAACCTTAGGCAAAAAAAAAAAAAAAATCAAATGAAGTTTGTTAAACAGCATTATCCTGATGTAAAATCAGATAAGGAGATTAAACAGAAAGAGCAGATAACTCTTCTAGCAGACAAAAACATAAATTATGCTTACCTGATAATTTCCTTTTCTTCTGTGGGAAAGAGTCCACAGCCGCATTCATTACTTATGGAAAATAAGAACCTGGCCACCAGGAGGAGGCAAAGACCCACCAGCCAAAAGGCATAAATACCCCTTCCACTTCCCCTATCCTCCAGTCAATTAGTCGAGGAACAAGGAACAGTAGAAGAAGCATCAAGGTGAAAGGGTGCCAGAAGATAAAAAACAACAACGCCCCAAAAAACGGGCGGGGGGCTGTGGACTCTTTCCCACGGAAGAAAAGGAAATTATCAGGTAAGCATAATTTAGGTTTTTCTTCCTAATGGGAAGAAGTCCACTGCCGCATTCATTACTTATGGGAAATTTATACCCAAGCCAAAGAGGACACAGAATGCCAAAACGGGAGGGTAGGAGGCGGACCAAGAAAGGCACCAACCTAAAAAACAAAATCCCAAGAAAACAAAGTCCCAGTTCGTCCAAAACAGGGATCAACAAACATTTTGAAAAAAAGCGGTCCCAGAAACACAAATCTACCAACAGTCCAAAGAACCTAGATAGGACCACGAGTGGGCCCAACCGAGAGCAGTCACCTCTAGGACAGCATCTGTCAGGGGCAAAAACCCCGTTGCAGCTCCTCAACCAAGCGAGGGACCCTGACTAAAAATTCCCAGAGGGAAGATACAAGACAGAAGAAATGAAACAACGTCCAGGGTGACAAAGGAGACCACCCGGAGCCACTCAGTAGGCTACACCCTATTATTATATTATATGCAAAGTCAAGAAAGGACCAGAAGAGAAACAAACAAATCTCAAGGATCAGCAAACGCAAAAGCATCAAGACAACATGCACATGCGTCACCAAAGGACATGAAGGAAAAATCCCCACCCCAGCGAGGAGGGGAAAACAGACCAAGTCCCACACCCCAGGCCACAAGAGACTGAGGACGCCCGTCATAAGCAAGGAAAAATTTCCATAGCCAGAGAAGCTCAGGAGAAAGACAGGAAAAGATGATGAAAACTAGTGGCGCAATAATAAGCAGAGCCCCCATACAAAAACGGATATGAAAACATCCGGCTCCTGCGCAACTGAAACTGTGCAGACCAACACTACATCACTATAGGCCGCAGAGCAGCGGAACATCCTTCCTGAATCAAACTTTCTGAACAAAGAGATCCAAAGGATTCAACTTCCCCAGAGGTTTAGGAAAAACACCTCACAAGGGACCTTAAAGGCATGCTAGCGTTCAAGGAACAACAGTTGCCCTGGAGACAACAGCAACCTTCTGCAAGCTGGGTAGCAAAGCTGACCAACAAAACCCCGCTCCTACACAAAAGGAAGGGCAGGACCACCAGGCACGCCTGAGAAAAGCGACCAGACCCCAGGAAAAACCGGAGACCTGAGGACAAAATCCCTAAGGGCAAGCCCACAGGTATCAGATAGAAAATAGCAATTAATCGTAGCTGAGTACAAACTCAAGAACTGCAGCTTGCTAGACAGATGAGTTAACCACTAGGCCACCTAGGCTCAATAGCTTGTCAGCAGATGAGGTAAACTAACTGCAGCTGTTTCCCAACAGCAAACCTTCCGCTTACTAGGCAGCAAAGCTAATCCAAGAGAGACAAGAGTCCCTCAGAAAAATGCGAGACAGGGAGCACGTGTCCCCAGGACACTTAACCATCTACAAAAGATTGTACAGGCACGGA
Organism: Bombina bombina; assembly: GCF_027579735.1. NCBI lineage: Eukaryota > Metazoa > Chordata > Amphibia > Anura > Bombinatoridae > Bombina > Bombina bombina. The sequence continues at coordinate 803,573,110 of NC_069502.1, read as the reverse complement.
AAGAGTTGAGTGACCAGCCCAAATCCTAGGATAGAAGGGAATACAGACCTCCCAGAGCCCAAGAAAAAGGCCAAAATTGAGAGCAACCGCTCAAGCCCTCTTAACACAAGCAGCAAGTCGATCAACAAGCCCAACCCATGCGCCGTGACAAGTTTGCAGAAGGCAGAGACAAAAGGGAAAGAGAGGTCAAACTGAGCTAGGCCTAGACCTAGATACAAAAGAGGAATAGGAAAAGGGAACCCCTTAACAAAAGGCCCAATGCCCATCCTCCGAAAATGTATCAAACCAAAATTACCTCAGACTCCCTGAAAGGGAGACATAGGACCCATCCTGACCCAACCCCAAATCCCAGGGGCAGAAGAGGGACATACGGATAGGACAAAGAGCTAGACTGTCCGAACTTTAGACACTCCCCCAAGATTCACGACAGAATTAAAAAGGGAGGAAACCAGACTTCCATAAGTCAGCGCCCCAAGCCAGAATAGCTGGCAGGCTATCTCAACAAGGAAAAAGAACCTCAAATCAAAATCCAAGAAGGACACAAGAGATACTGTGGAAAACACCCGCAACACAAGTCCATTAGGGGAAAAAAAAAAAACTAAAATCGGTAGCCCCAAGGCACAGCACTCCCAGAACAGAGCCCACCACAAGCCCAAACCCCCAAGGGGCGATAAGGACGACCAGGACACCAGTGACAACACCGGAGGAGTTAAACCAAAATCCCATCAGAGCCTAAAAAGCTCCCAGGGGCGGAGGTAGAGGGCATAGGCCAACTCCGCATGACAGCCTAAACTACATGATGGCAAGGACTCTAAGAGAACCATCAACAGTAGCTCAAAAAGGCACAACCGCTCCACACGGTAAGGACCACACCCCTTGGATCGGGGATGTGAAAAGACATGGTGGGATACTATCGGTCCCGACGACGGGTGCGGACTGACACGTGCCAGCCCAAGCGTTTCCGACATCTAGACCCGAAGGTCCAGAAGAACAGTGGAACTATTTTTGTGTATAAAACAAATAACTGAACAAGAGAATCAGTAGGTCCCGCCGAACCAGCCAGGCGCAACATGCGTCACTAACAAGTAACAGGTCACACAAAACACTCCAGAAAAAAATCCGGGAACAACTTCCATAGACGAATTTAAATCAAGCAATCCCAGAATTGCCATAGGGAAAACAGAAAGAAAAATAATCTGGACCAGATAAAAGAAACACAAGGGCACCCGCAGGCATCCGCCCAGAAGGAACTATGTGTCCGCAGGACCTGCCAGATGGAAACCGTAACCTCCAGAAAAAAAAAACTGGGAAAGCTCACAGTAGACCAGCCAGGGAGAAACACATCCCCACTAGCCTATCTGAAAGGACCTTGCTAGACCTGAGAAGTCCTTGGACCATAAAGGAAAGGATCCTCCAATAGGTCAAAAAGTCGTGTAATAGAACCCGCAGCCGCACAATCCTATAACGGAATGCATAGCAAGGGGGAACAAACACCCCAGGGGGAATATTATAGTGCCATTCATGGTCTGAAAGCCGGAATAAGAAGGCACATAACTGCAAGCGAATCAGCGCCATTAAAATATTAAATCGAAAATGTCCCGCCATCTCTGGGGGAAACAATCCACCCTGCGCGGAGGGGACATTAACATCGGGGACCTCAAAAATAAAAGAAGAATGCGATTGGGAAGGCACCTCCTGAGGAGCCGAGCCCGAGGGACCCGGCAAACTATCCAGGCACGAGAGACAAGGATTGGCAGACTTGTGATAACAGGGCCAAATTACGGTCCTCATCTGAGGACGATTCAGAATTACAATCCTCATTCGAGGACGACTCAGAATCGGATAAAAAAATAGTCCCGGCACTGGAATCCTCCATGGCTTAAGACTGCACAAAATAAACAGAGATTGGAAAAACAAAACGACTGGCACCTGACAACCACAATGACTCGGGGCACTCACCACCTCCTATGACCAGACCTCAGCGGAGCAGACTCTTTGCACCGTCGCCACACAGTCAGAAATGCGGATGGCGAAGAGGACCCACCCAGGCGTAAATACGCGCCCGGTCACCAGATGCCCCGCGAAATTCCAAACAAAAAAGCACGCCTCTTAAGGGCGGCAAAAGTAGGCCCACAGAAAAGTAAAGCAAGTCTGAACAAAATAGGCATAACCCAAAGGTATAGTTCTAGGCCAAGTAAACAACAACCGAAAAAACAAGCCAATATGTGCCACATAGGCATGTCTCGGCCGCAGAGCCCTATGCACATACACAAGCAGGTTGAATCATAAAAGAAACATGAGAAAAACAAACCCTTCCCCGTTCACTAATCCATCCTAAGGAGGAATTATCCCATGATTCCCAGATCAGAGCAGAAGGTGTGTCATAATAATCACATTACAGATAATGGAATAAAATGAAACGATCTTACCGAAATCTACGCCGTGGAACAGAAACACGACCCTTCAAGTGTGACGAATAGTAGCTTCGCCTCCATCATGGACTTGAGAGAAGACTGCATGTAGCGAAACAAAGTTTGGCAATGCCAAGTGCTGAAAAAGGAGTTGTGAATACGAGTCGGGATGGTGTCACAGGGGAAGCTCCCACTGCATCTCCGGACTCTCACTTTTGCCCATGCCTCCATGAGAGACTGACAGGACTACGTAAAACTCCCGTCCCATGTTAAAGGGTAGCACCCTCCATAAGAGACATATTAAAAAAAATAAAAGTAAAATAATTTTTAAAAGAAAACTTTTGACACATCTCTGCCAACCTCCTAGGATGAAAGGCAAATAAATGACTGGGGGATAGGGAAAGTGGGAGGAGTATTTATGCCTTTAGGCTGGTGGGTCTTTGCCTCCTCCTGGTGGCCAGGTTCTTATTTCCGATAAGTAATGAATGCGGCTGTGGACTCTTTCCCATTAGGAAGAAAAATAGCCAAAAGAAAAAACACTTTTTTAATATCCATTTTATGCATAGTTTCAAAAAGAAGGAGCCTGCAAAACTCTCAACACCAAGTTAAGATTCCATTGAGGAGAGCAAAACTAAAAGAGCAGAAATCTGCCCCTTCAGAGAACTGGCAGATAGGCCCTTATCCACACCATTTTGCAACTAAAGAAAAAACCTGGTAATTCTCAAACAATGCTAGGAAAAAACAATGATCTATACACCAAAAAATAAAGGCTTTCCAGAACTTGTGATAGATTCTTCTAGTTACCGGCTTACGGGTCTGAATCAAGGTTTCAATCACAGAACTTAGAAAACCTGTATGTATAAGGACAAAATGGACATTGAGACAGAAGGTCTGACCACAATGACAGAGGCCTAAAAGGGCAGCTGGACATCTGAACCAGAGCCACAAATACTGCAATGACCTCTCAAAGTACCTATGAAGTCTGTTGTACAAACGGGAGACCATCAGATCTATCTCTGGGAGACCTCAACGATCCATATTCTGATTGAACACATCCTAGTGAAGAGACCATTTCCCTGAATGTAGAGATTGACGACTGAGAAAGCCTGCCTCCCAGTTGTTCACCCGTGGAATATGAATCAAAGAGAATAGACAAGACTTGGTTTTTCCACATGAGAGAATTTGAAACACCTCAATCATTGCTAGGGAACAGTGATATCCCCCCTGATAATTGACATAAGCTACTGCTGTGACATTGTCTGTCTGGAAAAGGAGATGAGACTCCCCTTTCAACCAAGGCCAAGTTTGAAGAGCCATGAAATTAGCAGAGTTCTAGAACATTGATTGGTAACCTCGCCTCCCAAGGATCCCAAACAGCTCCCAAGCTTGAGAGACTTGCATCTGTAGTGATCACAGTCAAGGTAGGATGAGCAAAATAAGCCCCCTGAATAATAAACTAATGATTCAGTCACCAAGTTAGAGACTGACTTGTACTGGGATCCAAAAATATCCTTTAAAACAGCTGAGTATAATCTCTGCACCATTGACGCAGCATACAAAGCTGAAAAGGCATCGTGAAAACGGGCAAATGGGATTTTACCTGAAGCTGCAACCATGAGACCTAGGAGTTCCATACAAAGAGCAACCAAAGTAAGCGAGAGAGACTAAAGTTTCAGACAAGCTGACACCAATTTTAACCTTTATCTGCTCTGTTAGAGAAAGATTCATGGAGACAAACTATTTGAAAACCCAAAAATATACCTTTGTCTGAGGAACTAAAAAACTTCTTGGAAAATTGATCCTCCAACCATGCTGTTGAAGAAACAAAAAGAATCAGTTGGTGTGAGATTCTGCTAAAGGAAAAGATGAAGCTAGAAACCAGAGACCTGATCACACACAAAAGGGCAATCAGAACCTTTGTGAATATTCTTGGAGCTGTAGCCAGACCAAATGGTAGAGCAACAAAACTGAAAATGCATGTCCAGAAATGTAAACCCCAGAAACTGGAAATGTTTTTTTGTGAATAGGAACATGAAAGTAAGCATCCTTTAAATCTATTGTGGACATAAACCGACCTTGCAGAACGAAAGGCAGAAAAGTTTCCATCTTGAAAGATGGAATCCTTACAAATTTCTTTAGGATTTTCAGATCCAGAACTGGTTTGAAAGTACCTTCCTTCTTTGAAACAATAAAGAGATTTGAATAAAATTTAATTAACTGTTCCTTCAAAGGAACTGGAACAATAAGTCTCATAGCTTTCAGATCTGAGACACACTTGAAAAAAGCCTGAGCTTTTACAGGATTCCTTCCAACATTGGACAGAAAAAAACTTTTTCTGGTAGGCCTTGTTCTGAATCCTATTTGATATCCCTGAGAAACTATATTTAGAACCCAGGGATCTGGAAAAGCATCATTTATGTAAGAACTTACCTGATAAATTAATTTCTTTCATATTAGCAAGAGTCAATGAGCTAGTGACGTATGGGATATACATTCCTACCAGGAGGGGCAAAGTTTCCCAAACCTTAAAATGCTTATAAATACACCCCTCACCACACCCACAATTCAGTTTAACGAATAGCCAAGAAGTGGGATGATAAGAAAGGAGCGAAAGCATCAAAAATAAGGAATTGGAATAATTGTGCTTTATACAAAAAAATCACAACCACCACAAAAAGGGTGGGCCTCATGGACTCTTGCTAATATGAAAGAAATGAATTTATCAGGTATGTTCTTACATAAATTATGTTTTCTTTCATGTAATTAGCAAGAGTCCATGAGCTAGTGACGTATGGGATAGCAGATACCCAAGATGTGGAACTTCCACGCAAGAGTCACTAGAGAGGGAGGGATAAAATAAAGACAGCCAATTCCGCTGAAAAAATTAATCCACTACCCAAATCAAAAGTTTCAATTTTTATAATGAAAAAAACTGAAATATAAGCAGAAGAATCAAACTGAAACAGCTGCCTGAAGTACTATTCTACCAAAAACTGCTTCTGAAGAAGAGAAAACATCAAAATGGTAGAATTTAGTAAAAGTATGCAAAGAAGACCAAGTCATTGCTTTGCAAATCTGATCAACAGAAGCTTCATTCTTAAAAGTCCAGGAAGTAGAAACTGACCTAGTAGAATGAGCCATAATCCTCAGAGGCGGGGATTCACCCGACTCCAAATAAGCATGATGAATCAAAAGCTTAACCAAGATGCCAAAGAAATGGCAGAAGCCTTCTGACCTTTCCTAAAACCAGAAAAGATAACAAATAGACTAGAAGTCTGTCTGAGTAGCTTCAACATAATATTTTAAAAATCTTACCACATCCAAAGAATGTAAGAATCTTACCAAAGAATTCTTAGGATTAGGACACAAGGAAGGGACAATAATTCCTCTACTAATGTTGTTAGAATTCACAACTTTAGGTAAAAATTGAAATGAGGACAGCAAAAACCACCTTATCCTGATGAAAAATCAGAAAAAGGAGATTCACAAGAAAGAAGAGAGAGCGCAGAAACTGTTCTAGCTGAAGAGATGTCTAAAAAAACAATACTTTCCATGAAAGTAATTAATGTCCAACGAAAGCATATGCTCAAACAGAAGAGCCTGTAAAGCCTTCAGAACCAAATTAAGACTCCAAGGAGGAGAAATTGGCTTAATGACAGGCTTGATACGAACCAAAGCTTGAACAAAACAATGAATATCAGAAAGATTTAGCAATTCTTACTGTGAAACAGCACAGGAAAAGCAGAGATTTGTCCTTTCAAGGAACATGCAGACAAAACCTTCTGAAGAAACTATAAAATCCCAGGAATTCTAAAAGAATGCCAAGAGAATTCCTAAGAAGAGCATCATGAGATGTAAATCTTCCAAACTCGATAATAAATCCTACTAGACACAGATTTACGAGCCTGCATCATAGTATTAATCACTGAGTCAGAGAAACTTCTATACTAAACGTTAAATTTTCATACCATCAAATTAATAATTTGAATTCCTGATAAAAAACATAATTTATGCTTACCTGATAAATTTATTTCTCTTGTGGTGTATCCAGTCCACGGATCATCCATTACTTGTGGGATATTCTCATTCCCAACAGGAAGTTGCAAGAGGATCACCCACAGCAGAGCTGTTATATAGTTCCACCCCTAACTGCCATATCCAGTCATTCGACCGAAAACAAGCAGAGAAATGAGAAACCATAGGGTGCAGTGGTGACTGTAGTTTAAATTTAAAAATTACCTGCCTTAAAATGACAGGGCGGGCCGTGGACTGGATACACCACAAGAGAAATAAATTTATCAGGTAAGCATAAATTATGTTTTCTCTTGTAAGGTGTATCCAGTCCACGGATCATCCATTACTTGTGGGATACCAATACCAAAGCTAAAGTACACGGATGAAGGGAGGGACAAGGCAGGTACTTAAACGGAAGGTACCACTGCCTGCAAAACCTTTCTCCCAAAAATAGCCTCCGAAGAAGCAAAAGTATCAAATTTGTAGCATTTTGAAAAGGTATGAAGCGAAGACCAAGTCGCCGCCTTGCAAATCTGTTCAACAGAAGCCTCATTTTTAAAGGTCCATGTGGAAGCCACAGCTCTAGTAGAATGAGCTGTAATCCTTTCAGGAGGCTGCTGGCCAGCAGTCTCATAAGCTAAGCGGATTATGCTTCTTAACCAAAAAGAAAGAGAGGTTGCCGAAGCCTTTTGGCCTCTCCTCTGTCCAGAGTAGACAACAAACAAAGCAGATGTTTGAAGAAAATCTTTAGTAGCTTGTAAGTAAAACTTTAAAGCACGAACCACGTCCAGATTGTGTAATAGACGCTCCTTCTTTGAAGAAGGATTAGGACACAAAGATGGAACAACAATCTCTTGATTGATATTCTTATTAGATACCACCTTAGGTAAAAACCCAGGTTTGGTACGCAGGATCAGATAAGGAGAATCACATTGTAAAGCAGATAACTCAGAGACTCTACGAGCCGAGGAAATCGCCACCAAAAAAAGAACTTTCCAAGATAAGAGTTTGATATCTATGGACTGAAGAGGTTCAAACGGAACTCTTTGAAGAACTTTAAGAACCAGATTTAAGCTCCATGGCGGAGCAACAGGTTTAAATACAGGCTTGTTTCTAACTAAAGCCTGACAAAATGCCTGAACGTCTGGAACATCTGCCAGACGCTTGTGCAAAAGAATAGACAGGGCAGAAATCTGTCCTTTTAAAGAACTAGCCGACAATCCTTTTTTCCAAACCTTCTTGGAGAAAGGATAATATCCTGGGAATCCTAACCCTTGGATTCACACCAATAAAGATATCTATGCCATATCTTATGGCAAATTTTCCTGGTGACAGGCTTTCATGCCTGTATTAAGGTATCAATGACTGACTCGGAGAAGCCACGCTTTGATAAAATCAAGCGTTCAATCTCCAGGCAGTCTCAGAGAAATTAGATTTGGATGATTGAAAGAACCTTGTAGTAGAAGGTCTTGTCTTAACGGCAGAGTCCAAGGTGGAAAGGATGACATGTCCACTAGATCTGCATACCAGGTCCTGCGTGGCCACGCAGGCGCTATCAAGATCACCGATGCTCTCTCCTGCTTGATCTTGGCAATCAGTCGAGGGAGCAGAGGAAACGGTGGAAACACATAAGCCAGGTTGAAAGACCAAGGCGCTGCTAGATCATCTATCAGCGTCGCCTCCGGATCCCTGGACCTGGATCCGTAACAAGGAAGCTTGTTGTTCTGGCGAGACGCCATGAGATCCAGTTCTGGTTTGCCCCAACGATGAATCAATTGTGCAAATACCTCCGGATGGAGTTCCCACTCCCCCGGATGAAAAGTCTGACGACTTAGAAAATCCGCCTCCCAGTTCTCTACACGTGGGATATGGATAGCCGATAGGTGGCAAGAGTGAATCTCTGCCCAGCGAATTATCTTTGAGACTTCTAACATCGCTAGCGAACTCCTTGTTCCCCCTTGATGGTTGATGTAAGCCACAGTCGTGATGTTGTCCGACTGAAATCTGATGAACCTCAGAGTTGCTAACTGAGGCCAAGCCTGAAGAGCATTGAATATTGCTCTCAGCTCCAGAATATTTATTGGAAGGAGTGTCTCCTCCTGAGTCCACGATCCCTGAGCCTTCAGGGAGTTCCAGACTGCACCCCAACCTAGAAGGCTGGCATCTGTCGTTACAATTGTCCAATCTGGCCTGCGAAAGGTCCTACCTTTGGACAGATGGACCCGAGATAGCCACCAGAGAAGAGAATCCCTGGTCTCTTGATCCAGATTTAGTAGAGGGGACAAATCTGTGTAATCGCCATTCCACTGACTGAGCATGCAGAGTTGCAGCAGTCTGAGATGTAGGCGTGCAAACGGCACTATGTCCATTGCCGCTACCATTAAGCCGATTTCTTCCATGCACTGAGCCACCGAAGGGCGCGGAATGGAATGAAGAACACGGCAGGAATTTAGAAGTTTTCATAACCTGGACTCCGTCAGGTAAATTTTCATTTCTACAGAATCTATCAGAGTCCCTAGGAAGGAAACTCTTGTGAGGGGGGATAGAGAACTCTTTTCCTCATTCACTTTCCACCCATGTGACCTCAGAAATGCCAGTACTATGTCCGTATGAGACTTGGCAATTTGGAAGTTTGACGCCTGTATCAGGATGTCGTCTAAATAAGGGGCCACTGCTATGCCCCACGGCCAAAGGACCGCCAGAAGCGACCCCAGAACCTTCGTAAAAATTCTTGGGGCTGTAGCTAATCCAAAGGGAAGAGCTACAAACTGGTAATGCCTGTCTAGAAAGGCAAACCTGAGAAACCGATGATGATCTTTGTGAATCGGAATGTGAAGATAAGCATCCTTTAAATCCACTGCAGTCATATATTGACCCTCCTGGATCATAGGTAGGATGGTACGAATAGTTTCCATCTTGAATGATGGAACTCTGAGGAATTTGTTTAAGATCTTTAGATCCAAAATTGGTCTGAAGGTTCCGTCTTTTTTTGGGAACCACAAACAGATTTGAGTAAAATCCCTGTCCCTGTTCCTCCTTTGGAACTGGATGGATCACTCCCATAACTAGGAGGCCTCGTACACAGTGTAAGAATGCCTCTCTCTTTATCTGGTTTGCAGATAATTGTGAAAGGTGAAATCTCCCTTTTGGGGGGGAAGCTTTGAAGTCCAAAAGATATCCCTGGGATATAATTTCCAACGCCCAAGGATCCTGGACATCTCTTGCCCACGCCTGGGCGAAGAGTGAAAGTCTGCCCCCTACTAGATCCGTTACCGGATAGGGGGCCGTTCCTTCATGCTGTCTTAGAGGCAGCAGCAGGCTTTTTGGACTGCTTACCTTTGTTCCAGGTCTGGTTAGGTCTCCAGACCGTCTTGGACTGAGCAAAAGTTCCCTCTTATTTTGCATTAGAGGAAGTTGATGCCGCTCCTGCCTTGAAGTTTCGAAAGGCACGAAAATTAGACTGTTTGGCCCTTGATTTGGACCTATCCTGAGCAAGGGCATGACCTTTTCCTCCAGTGATATCAGCAATAATCTCCTTCAAACCAGGCCCGAATAGGGTCTGCCCCTTGAAGGGAATGTTAAGCAGCTTAGACTTTGAAGTAACGTCAGCTGACAATGATTTAAGCCATAGCGCCCTGCGTGCCTGGAAGGCAAAACCAGAATTCTTAGCCGTTAGTTTAGTCAAATGAACAATGGCATCAGAAACAAAAGAATTGGCTAGCTTAAGTGCTCTAAGCTTGTCAAGTATGTCATCCCATGGAGTCGCTACCTGCAAAGCCTCTTCCAGAGACTCAAACTAGAATGCCGCAGCAGCAGTGACAGGAGCAATGCATGCAAGGGGCTGTAGGATAAAACCTTGTTGAATAAACATTTTCTTAAGGTAACCCTCTAACTTTTTATCCATTGGATCTAAAAAAGCACAACTGTCCTCGACAGGGATAGTAGTACGCTTTGCTAGAGTAGAAACTGCTCCCTCCACCTTAGGGACTGTCTGCCATAAGTCCCGTGTGGTGGTGTCTATTGGAAACATTTTCCTAAAAATAGGAGGGGGAGAGAACGGCACACCTGGTCTATCCCATTCCTTAGTAATAATTTCTGTAAACCTTTAAGGTATTGGAAAAAACATAATTTATGTAAGAACTTACCTGATAAATTCATTTCTTTCATATTAGCAAGAGTCCATGAGCTAGTGACGTATGGGATATACATTCCTACCAGGAGGGGCAAAGTTTTCCAAACCTTAAAATGCCTATAAATACACCCCTTACCACACCCACAATTCAGTTTAACGAATAGCCAAGAAGTGGGGTGATAAGAAAGGAGCGAAAGCATCAAAAAATAAGGAATTGGAATAATTGTGCTTTATACAAAAAAATCATAACCACCACAAAAAAAGAGTGGGTCTCATGGACTCTTGCTAATATGAAAGAAATTAATTTATCAGTTAAGTTCTTACATAAATTATGTTTTCTTTCATGTAATTAGCAAGAGTCCATGAGCTAGTGACGTATGGGATAGCAGATACCCAAGATGTGGAACTTCCACGCAAGAGTCAATAGAGAGGGAGGGATAAAATAAAGACAGCCAATTCCACTGAAAAAATAATCCACAACCCAAATCAAAAGTTTTAATCTTTATAATGAAAAAAACTGAAATTATAAGCAGACGAATCAAACAGAAACAGCTGCCTGAAGTACTTTTCTACCAAAAACTGCTTCAGAAGAAGAAAACACATCAAAATGGTAGAATTTAGTAAAAGTATGCAAAGAAGACCAAGTTGCTGCTTTGCAAATCTGATCAACAGAAGCTTCATTCCTAAAAGCCCAGGAAGTAGAAACTGACCTAGTAGAATGAGCCGTAATCCTTTGAGGCGGAGACTTACCCGACTCCACATAAGCATGATGAATCAAAGACTTTAACCAAGACGCCAAAGAAATGGCGGAAGCCTTCTGACCTTTTCTGGAACCAGAAAAGATAACAAATAAACAAAGTCTTCCTAAAATCTTTAGTAGTTTCAACATAGTATTTCAAAGCTCTAACTACATCCAAAGAATGTAACGATCTTTCCTTAGAATTCTTAGGATTAGGACACAATGAAGGAACAACAATTTCTCTACTAATGTTGTTAGAATTCACAACCTTAGGTAAAAATTGAAAAGAAGTCCGTAACACCGCCTTATCCTGATGAAAAATCAGAAAAGGAGATTCACAAGAAAGAGCAGATAACTCAGAAACTCTTCTAGCAGAAGAGATAACCAAAAGGAATAACACTTTCCAAGAAAGTAGTTTAATGTCCAAAGAACGCATAGGCTCAAATGGAGGAGCCTGCAAGGCTTTCAAAACCAAATTAAGACTCCAAGGAGGAGAGATCGACTTAATGACAGGTTTGATACGAGCCAAAGCCTGTACAAAACAATGAATATCAGGAAGATTAGCAATCTTTCTGTGAAAAAGAACAGAAAGAGCAGAGATTTGTCCCTTCAAAGAACTTGCAGACAAACCTTTATCCAAACCATCCTGAAGAAATTGTAAAATTCTAGGAATTCTGAAAGAATGCCAGGAGAATTTATGAGAAGAACACCAAGAGATGTAAGTCTTCCAAACTCGATAATAAATCTTCTTAGAGATGGATTTACGAGCCTGTAACATAGTGTTAATCACTGAGTCAGAGAAACCTCTATGACTGAGAATCAAGCGTTCAATCTCCATACCTTCAAATTTAATGATTTGAGATCCTGATGGAAAAATGGGCCTTGAGATAGAAGGTCTGGTCTTAACGGAAGTATCCAAGGTTGGCAACTGGCCATCCGAACAAGATCCGCAAACCAAAACCTGTGTGGCCATGCTGGAGCCACCAGCAGTACAAAAGAACGCTCCATTAGAATTTTGGAGATTACTTTTGGAAGAAAAACTAGAGGCGGAAAGATATAAGCAGGATGATAATTCCAAGGAAGTGACAACGCATCCACTGCTTCCGCCTGAGGATCCCGGGATCTGGACAGATACCTGGGAAGTTTCTTGTTCAGATGAGAGGCCATCGGATCTATTTCTGGAAGACCCCAGATTTGAACAATCTGAAGAAAAACCTCTGGATGAAGAGACCATTCGCCCGGATGTAACGTCTGGCGACTGAGATAATCCGCTTCCCAATTGTCTACACCTGGGATGTGAACCGCAGAAATTAGACAGGAGCTGGATTCCGCCCATACAAGTATCCGAGATACTTCTTTCATAGCTAGAGGACTGTGAGTCCCACCTTGATGATTGACATATGCCACGGTCGTGACATTGTCTGTTTGAAAACAAATAAACGATTCTCTCTTCAGAAGAGGCCAAAACTGAAGAGCTCTGAAAATCGCACGGAGTTCCAAAATGTTGATTGGTAATCTCGCCTCCTGAGATTCCCAAACCCCTTGCGCTGTCAGAGATCCCCATACAGCTTCCCAACCTGATAGACTCGCATCTGTTGAGATCACAGTCCAGGTTGGACGAACAAAAGAGGCCCCTTGAACTAAACGATGCTGATCCATCCACCAAGTTAGAGATGATCGAACATTGGGATTTAAGGATATTATTTGTGATATCCTTGTATAATCCCTGCACCACTGGTTCAGCATACAAATCTGTAGTGGTCTCGTGTGAAAACGAGCAAAAGGGATCGCGTCCGATGCAGCAGTCATGAGACCTAAAATCTCCATGCATAATGCTACCGAAGGGAACAATTGAGACTGAAGGTTTCGACAGGCTGAAACCAATTTCAGACGTCTCTTTTCTGTTAGAGACAAAGTCATGGACACTGAATCTATTTGGAAACCTAAAAAGGTTACCCTTGTCTGAGGAATCAAGGAACTCTTTGGCAAATTGATCCTCCAACCATGTCTTTGAAGAAACAACATGAGTTGATTCGTATGAGATTCTGCAGAATGTGAAGACTGAGCAAGTACCAAGATATCGTCCAAATAAGGAAATACCGCAATAACCTGTTCTCTGATTACAGAGAGAAGGGCACCGAGAACCTTCGAAAAAGATCCTTGGCGCTGTTGCTAGACCAAATGGAAGAGCAATAAACTGGTAATGCTTGTCTAGAAAAGAGAATCTCAGAAACTGATAGTGATCTGGATGAATTGGAATATGCAGGTATGCATCCTGTAAGTCTATTGTAGACATATAATGCCCTTGCTGAACAAAAGGCAGAATAGTTCTTACAGTCACCATTTTGAATGTTGGTATCCTTACATAACGATTCAATATTTTTAGGTCCAGAACTGGTCTGAAAGAATTCTCTTTCTTTGGTACGATGAATAGATTTGAATAAAACCCCAGACCCTGTTCCAGAACTGGAACTGGTATAATTACCCCAGCTAACTCTAGGTCTGAAACACATTTCAGAAACGCCTGAGCCTTCACTGGAATGCGTGAGAGAAAAAATCTTCTCACAGGCGGTCTTACCTTGAAACCTATTCTGTACCCTTGCGAAACAATGTTCTGAATCCAAAGATTGTGAATCGAATTGATCCAAACATCTTTGAAAAATCGTGCTGGAATGAGGGCCGCACCTTCATGCGGATTTAGGAGCTGGTTTTGACTTTCTAGAAGGCTTGGATTTATTCCAGACTGGATTAGGTTTCCAACCGGAAACTGTTCCTTTAGGGGAAGGATCGGGCTTCTGCTCCTTATTCTGACGAAAAGAACGAAAACGATTAGCAGCCCTGTAATTACCTCTAGATTTTTTGCCCTGAGGCAAAAAGGCTCCCTTTCCCCCAGTAACAGTTGAAATTATAGAATCCAACTGAGAACCAAACAACTTATTACCTTGGAAAGAGAGAGAAAGCAAAGTTGACTTAGAAGTCATATCTACATTCCAGGATTTAAGCCATAAAGCTCTTCTAGCTAAAATAGCTAAAGACATATACCGGACATCAACTCTAATGATATCAAAAATGGCATCACAGACAAAGTTATTAGCATGTTCAAGAAGCTTAACAATGCTATATGTATTATGATCTGTCACTTGTTGCGTTAAAGCCTCCAACCAGAAAGTTGAAGCAGCAGCAACATCAGCCAAAGAGATAGCAGGTCTAAGTAGATTACCTGAACATAAATAAGCTTTTCTCAAAAAAGATTCAATTTTCCTATCTAAAGGATCTTTAAACGAAGTGCTATCTGCTGTAGGAATAGCAGTACGTTTGGCAAAAGTAGAGATAGCCCCATCGAATGAATAAACTCCATTTTAAATAAATATGAAGATTTATCAGTATCAATATCTGTGGTAGAATCTTCTGAACCGGAAAAAACCTCATCAGAAACAGATAAGTCAGAATGATGGCGGTCACCTAAAAATTTATCTGAAATGTGAGAAATTTTGAAAGACCTTTTACGTTTACTGGAAGGAGGAATAACAGACAGAGCCTTCCTAATAGAATTAGAAACAAATTATTTTACATTAACAGGAACATCCTGAACAATAGATGTTGAAGGAACAACAACAGGTAAAGGATTATTACTAATGGAAACACAATCTGCATTGGAAAGTTTATCATGACAGCTTTCACAAACTACAGCTGGAGGAACAGTTACCACAAGTTTACAACATATGCACTTAACTTTGGTAGAACCAGCATCAGGCAGCACCTGTCCACTAGTGGACTGAGATCCAGGATCAGGGTGAGACATCTTGCAATATGTAATGGAAAAAACAACATATAAAGCAAAATTATCAAATTTCTTAAATGACAATTTCAGGAATGGGAAAGAATGCAAAATAATAAGCTTCTAGAAACCACAAGCAATGCAAAAGAAATGTTTAAATAATGAGAGTAAAAAAGACGCCTACATTTTTTTGGCGCAAAAAAAATGTCTGAATACGCATGCGTAACAGAATACAACTTCCGGCGTAAATTACGGCGCCGGAAATGACAAAATTTTTAGCGCCAAAAAAGTTTGCGCCAAAAAATGACGTTATAAAAAGAAACATTTTCTGCCCCCGGGAGCCTAACAGCATGCAGGAAAAATGGTCAAATAAAATTTTTCAAGGTAAGAAAAAATAATTAAATGCATTATCCCAATAATGAAACTGACAGTCTGTATTGAAAAGGAATACTGATTATCCTGAATCAAGGCAAAACAGAATTTATGTTTACCTGATAAATTACTTTCTCCAACGGTGTGTCCGGTCCACGGCGTCATCCTTACTTGTGGGATATTCTCTTCCCCAACAGGAAATGGCAAAGAGCCCAGCAAAGCTGGTCACATGATCCCTCCTAGGCTCCGCCTACCCCAGTCATTCGACCGACGTTAAGGAGGAATATTTGCATAGGAGAAACCATATGTTACCGTGGTGACTGTAGTTAAAGAAAATAAATTATCAGACCTGATTAAAAAAAAAACCAGGGCGGGCCGTGGACCGGACACACCGTTGGAGAAAGTAATTTATCAGGTAAACATAAATTCTGTTTTCTCCAACATAGGTGTGTCCGGTCCACGGCGTCATCCTTACTTGTGGGAACCAATACCAAAGCTTTAGGACACGGATGAAGGGAGGGAGCAAATCAGGTCACCTAAATGGAAGGCACCACGGCTTGCAAAACCTTTCTCCCAAAAATAGCCTCAGAAGAAGCAAAAGTATCAAATTTGTAAAATTTAGAAAAAGTGTGCAGTGAAGACCAAGTCGCTGCCTTACATATCTGATCAACAGAAGCCTCGTTCTTGAAGGCCCATGTGGAAGCCACAGCCCTAGTGGAGTGAGCTGTGATTCTTTCAGGAGGCTGCCGTCCGGCAGTCTCATAAGCCAATCGGATAATGCTTTTAATCCAGAAGGAGAGAGAGGTAGAAGTTGCTTTTTGACCTCTCCGTTTACCAGAATAAACAACAAACAAAGACAAAGTTTGTCTGAAATCCTTAGTAGCTGCTAAGTAAAATTTGAGAGCACGAACTACATCCAAGTTGTGCAACAAACGTTCCTTCTTTGAAACTGGATTAGGACACAAAGAAGGCACAACTATCTCCTGGTTAATGTTTTTGTTAGAAACAACTTTTGGAAGAAAACCAGGTTTAGTACGCAAAACCACCTTATCTGCATGGAACACCAGATAAGGAGAAGAACACTGCAGAGCAGATAATTCTGAAACTCTTCTAGCAGAAGAAATTGCAACCAAAAACAAAACTTTCCAAGATAATAACTTAATATCAACGGAATGTAAGGGTTCAAACGGAACCCCCTGAAGAACTGAAAGAACTAGGTTGAGACTCCAAGGAGGAGTCAAAATTTTGTAAACAGGCTTGATTCTAACCAGAGCCTGAACAAAGGCTAGAACATCTGGCACAGCTGCCAGCTTTTTGTGAAGTAACACAGACAAGGCAGAAATCTGTCCCATCCAGGAACTTGCAGATAATCCTTTTTCCAATCCTTCTCGAAGGAAGGATAGACTCTTAGGAATCTTAACCTTGTCCCAAGGGAATCCTGCAGATTCACACCAACAGATATACCAAATTATGTGGTAATTTTTCTGGTTACAGGCTTTCAGGCCTGAACAAGAGTATTAATAACAGAATCTGAGAACCCTCGCTTTGATAAGATCAAGCGTTCAATCTCCAAGCAGTCAGCTGGAATGGGTCGAACGGACCTAGAACAAGAAGGTCTCTCAAAGGTAGCTTCCATGGTGGAACCGATGACATATTCACCAGATCTGCATACCAAGTCCTGCGTGGCCACGCAGGAGCTATCAAAATCACCGACGCCCTCTCCTGATTGATCCTGGCTACCAGCCTGGGGATGAGAGGAAACGGCGGGAACACATAAGCTAGTTTGAAGGTCCAAGGTGCTACTAGTGCATCCACTAGAGCCGCCTTGGGATCCCTGGATCTGTATCCGTAGTAAGGAACTCTGAAGTTCTGACGAGAGGCCATCAGATCCATGTCTGGAATGCCCCACGGTTGAGTGACTTGGGCAAAGATTTCCGGATGGAGTTCCCACTCCCCCGGATGCAATGTCTGACGACTCAGAAAATCCGCTTCCCAATTTTCCACTCCTGGGATGTGGATAGCAGACAGGTGGCAGGAGTGAGACTCCGCCCATAGAATGATTTTGGTCACTTCTTCCATCGCTAGGGAACTCCTTGTGCCCCCCTGATGGTTGATGTATGAACTTGGCCCTCGCTAGCTGAGGCCAAGCTTTGAGAGCATTGAATATCGCTCTCAGTTCCAGAATATTTATCGGTAGAAGAGATTCTACCCGAGACCAAAGACCCTGAGCTTTCAGGGATCCCCAGACCGCGCCCCAGCCCATCAGACTGGCGTTGGTCGTGACAATGACCCACTCTGGTCTGCGGAAGGTCATCCCTTGTGACAGGTTGTCCAGGGACAGCCACCAACGGAATGAGTCTCTGGTCCTCTGATTTGCTTGTATCTTCGGAGACAAGTCTGAATAGTCCCCATTCCACTGACTGAGCATGAACAGTTGTAATGGTCTTAGATGAATGCGCACAAAAGGAACTATGTCCATTGCCGCTACCATCAAACCTATCACTTCCATGCACTGCGCTATGGAAGGAAGAGGAACGGAATGAAGTATCCGACAATAGTCTAGAAGTTTTGTTTTTCTGGCTTCTGTCAGAAAAATCCTCATTTCTAAGGAGTCTATTATAGTTCCCAAGAAGGGAACCCTCGTTGACGGAGAAAGAGAACTCTTTTCCACGTTCACTTTCCATCCGTGAGATCTGAGAAAGGCCAGGACAATGTCCGTGTGAGCCTTTACTTGAGGAAGGGACGACGCTCGAATCAGAATGTCGTCCAAGTAAGGTACTACAGCAATGCCCCTTGGTCTTAGCACCGCCAGAAGGGACCCTAGTACCTATGAGAAAATCCTAGGAGCAGTGGCTAATCCGAAAGAAAATGCCACGAACTGGAAATGCTTGTCCAGGAATGCAAACCTTAGGAACCGATGATGTTCCTTGTGGATAGGAATATGTAGATACGCATCCTTGAAATCCACCTTGGTCATGAATTGACCTTCCTGGATGGAAGGAAGAAGTGTTCGAATGGTTTCCATCTTGAACGATGGAACCTTGAGAAACTTGTTCAAGATCTTGAGATCTAAGATTGGTCTGAACGTTCCCTCTTTTTTGGGAACTATGAACAGATTGGAGTAGAACCCCATCCCTTGTTCTCCTAATGGAACAGGATGAATCACTCCCATTTTTAGCAGGTCTTCTACCCAATGTAAGAATGCCTGTCTTCTTATGTGGTCTGAAGACAACTGAGACCTGTGGAACCTCCCCCTTGGAGGAAGCCCCTTGAACTCCAGAGAATAACCTTGGGAGACTATTTCTAGCGCCCAAGGATCCAGAACATCTCTTTCCCAAGCCTGAGCGAAGAGAGAGAGTCTGCCCCCCACCAGATCCGGTCCCGGATCGGGGGCCCGCATTTCATGCTGTCTTGGTAGCAGTGGCAGGTTTCCTGGCCTGCTTTCCTTTGCTCCAGCCTTGCATAGGTCTCCAGGCTGGATTGGCTTGAGAAGTATTACCTTCCTGCTTAGAGGACGTAGCCCTTGGGGCTGATCCGTTTCTGCGAAAGGGACGAAACTTAGGTTTATTTTTGGTCTTGAAAAGACCTATCCTGAGGAAGGGCGTGGCCCTTGCCCCCAGTGATATCAGAGATAATCTCTTTCAAGTCAGGGCCAAAGAGTGTTTTCCCCTTGAAAGGAATGTCAAGCAATTTGTTCTTGGAAGACGCATCCGCTGACCAAGATTTTAACCAAAGCGCTCTGCGCCACAATAGCAAACCCAGAATTTTTTCGCCGCTAACCTAGCCAATTGCAAGGTGGCGTCTAGGGAGAAAGAATTAGCCAATTTAAGAGCACGAATTCTGTCCATAATCTCCTCATAAGAAGAAGAATTACTAATAATCGCCTTTCCTAGCTCATCAAACTAGAAACACGCGGCTGCAGTGACAGGGACAATGCATGCAATTGGTTGTAGAAGGGAACCTTGCTGAACAAACATCTTTAGCAGACCTTCTAATTTTTTATCCATAGGATCTTGGAAAGCACAACTATCTTCTATGGGTATAGTGGCGCGCTTGTGTAGAGTAGAAACCGCCCCCTCGACCTTGGGGACTGTCTGCCATCAGTCCTTTCTGGGGTCGACTATAGGAAAACAATTTTATAAATATGGGGGGAGGTACTAAAGGTATACCGGGCCTGTCCCATTCTTTACTAACAATGTACGCCACCCGCTTGGATATAGGAAAAGCTTCGGGGGGCCCCGGGGCCTCTAAGAACTTTTCCATTTTACATAGTGGTTCTGGAATGACCAGATAATCACAATCATCCAAATTGGATAACACCTCCTTAAGCAGAGCGCGGAGATGTTCCAACTTAAATTTAAAAGTAATCACATCAGGTTCAGCTTGTTGAGAAATGTTTCCTGAATCTGAAATTTCTCCCTCAGACAAAACCTCCCTGGCCCCCTCAGACTGGTGTAGGGGCCCTTCAGAAACCATATCATCAGCGTTCTCATGCTCTACAGAATTTTCTAAAACAGAGCAGTCGCGCTTTCGCTGATAAGTGGGCATATTGGCTAAAATGTTTTTGATAGAATTATCCATTACAGCCGTTAAATGTTGCATAGTAAGGAGTATTGGCGCACTAGATGTACTAGGGGCCTCCTGTATGGGCAAGACTGGTGTAGACGAAGGAGGGGATGATGCAGTACCATGCTTACTCCCCTCACTTGAGGAATCATCTTGGGCATCATTTTTACTAAATTTTTTTATGACATAAAATACATATAGTTAAATGAGAAGGAACCTTGGTTTCCCCACAGTCAGAACACAATCTATCTGGTAGTTCAGACATGTTAAACAGGCATAAACTTGATAACAAAGCACAAAAAACGTTTTAAAATAAAACCGTTACTGTCACTTTAAATTTTAAACTAAACACACTTTATTATTGCAATTGCGAAAAAGTATGAAGGAATTGTTCAAAATTCACCAAAATTTCACCACAGTGTCTTAAAGCCTTAAAAGTATTGCACACCAAATTTGGAAGCTTTAACCCTTAAAATAACGGAACCGGAGCCGTTTTTATATTTAACCCCTTTACAGTCCCTGGAATCTGCTTTGCTGAGACCCAACCAAGCCCAAAGGGGAATACGATACCAAATGATGCCATCAGAAAGACTTTTCTATGTATCAGAGCTCCACACACATGCAGCTGCATGCCATGCTGTCCTCAAAAACAAGTGCGCCATACCGGCGCGAAAATGAGGCTCTGACTATGATTAGGGAAAGCCCCTAAAGAATAAGGTGTCTAAAACAGTGCCTGCCGATATAATCATATCAAAATACCCAGAATAAATGATTCCTCAAGGCTAAATATGTGTTAATAATGAATCGATTTAGCCCAGAAAAAGTCTACAGTCTTAATAAGCCCTTGTGAAGCCCTTATTTACTATCTTAATAAACATGGCTTACCGGATCCCATAGGGAAAATGACAGCTTCCAGCATTACATCGTCTTGTTAGAATGTGTCATACCTCAAGCAGTAAGAGACTGCACACTGTTCCCCCAACTGAAGTTAATTGCTCTCAACAGTCCTGTGTGGAACAGCCATGGATTTTAGTTACGGTGCTAAAATCATTTTCCTCATACAAACAGAAATCTTCATCTCTTTTCTGTTTCTGAGTAAATAGTACATACCAGCACTATTTTAAAATAACAAACTCTTGATTGAATAATAAAAACTACAGTTAAACACTAAAAAACTCTAAGCCATCTCCGTGGAGATGTTGCCTGTACAACGGCAAAGAGAATGACTGGGGTAGGCGGAGCCTAGGAGGGATCATGTGACCAGCTTTGCTGGGCTCTTTGCCATTTCCTGTTGGGGAAGAGAATATCCCACAAGTAAGGATGACGCCGTGGACCGGACACACCTATGTTGGAGAAATATAAGTTTATAGACATATATTTAGAACTTTACATATAAAGTGCCCAACCATAGCGTAGAGTGTCACAAAAAATAAGACTTACTTACCCCAGGACACTCCTCTACATATAGCAGATAGCCAAACTAGTACTGAAACGAGAATCAGTAGAGGTAATGGTATATAAGAGTATATCGTCGATCTGAAAAGGGAGGTAGGAGAAGAAATCTCTACGACCGATAACAGAGAACCTATGAAATAGATCCCCTAGAGGTAGACCATTGTATTCAAATAGGCAATACTCTCTTCACATCCCTCTGACATCCGCTGTACTCTGAGAGGAAAACCGGGATTCAACCTGTTGCGAAGCGCATATCAACTAAGAATCTTAAGCACAAACTTACTTCACCACCTCCACGGGAGGCAAAGTTTGTAAAACTGAATTGTGGGTGTGGTGAGGGGTGTATTTATAGGCATTTTAAGGTTTGGGAAACTTTGCCCCTCCTGGTAGGAATGTATATCCCATACGTCACTAGCTCATGGACTCTTGCTAATTACATGAAAGAAACATCAGTACACACCGGCACTGCATAGTATTTATCCAGTCTACTCAATTTCTCTGGCACTGCAATTGTATCACAGTCATTCAGAGCAGCTAAAACCTCCCTCAGTAACACGCGGAGGTGTTCAAGCTTAAATTTAAATGTAGAAATATCAGAATCAGGTTGCAACATCTTCCCCGAGTCAGAAACATCACCCACAGACTGAAGCTCTCCTTCCTCAGCTTCTGCATATTGTGAGGCAGTATCAGATATGGTTCTTAAAGCGTCAGTATGCTCTGTATTTAGTCTAACTCCAGAGCTATCTCGCTTTCCTCTAAACTCAGGTAGTCTGGCTAATACCGCTGACAGTGTATTATCCATGACTGCCGCCATGTCTTTTAAAGTAAACGCTATGGGCGCCCTGGATGTACTTGGCGCCATTTGAGCGTGAGTCCCTTGAGCGGGAGTCAAAGGAGCTGACACGTGGGGAGAGTTAGTCGGCATAACTTCCCCCTCGTCAGATTCCTCTGGTGATACATTTTTTAAAGACAGAATATGATCTTTATTGCTTAAAGTGAAATCAGTACATTTGGTACACATTCTAAGAGGGGGTTCCACCATGGCTTTTAAACATAATGAACAAGGAGTTTCCTCTATGTCAGACATGTTTACACAGACTAGCAATGAGACCAGCAAGCTTGGAAAACACTTTAATTCAAGTTAACAAGCAAATATAAAAAACGGTACTGTGCCTTTAAGAGAAACAAATTTTGTCAGAATTTGAAAAACAGTGAAAAAAGGCAGTAAATCAAACGAAATTTTTACAGTGTGTATAATAAGCTAGCAGAGCATTGCACCCACTTGCAAATGGATGATTAACCCCTTAATTCAAAAAACGGATCAAAAAACGTTTTTTAACAGTCACAACAAACTGCCACAGCTCTGCTGTGGCCCTACATTCCCAAATAAACGACTTTGGAAAGCCTCTGAGCCCTTTAGAGATGTCCTATAGCATTCAGGGGACTCCTGGAGGAAGCTGGATGTCTCAGTCTGTAATTTTAACTGCGCAAAAAAGCACTAAATTAGGCCCCTCCCACTCATGCTACAACAGTGGAAAGCCTCAGGAAACTGTTTCAAGGCAAATTTAAGCCAGCCATGTGGAAAAACTAGGCCCCAATAAAGTTTTATCACCAACACATATATAAAAACGCTTAAACATACCAGCAAACGTTTTATATTGCAAATATATAAGAGTATTACCTCTGAAAGTAAGCATGATACCAGTCGCTATTAAATCACTGTATCCAGGCTTACCTAACATAAATCCGGTATTAGCAGCATTTTCTAGTATTTACATCTCTAGAAAAAATTATAACTGCACATACCTCATCGCAGGATAACCTGCACGCCATTCTCCCGCTGAAGTTACCTCTTTCCTTAGTCATATGTGAGAACAGCAATGGATCTTAGTTACAACCTGCTAAGATCATAGAAAACACAGGCAGATTCTTCTTCTATTTACTGCCTGGGATAAAATAGTACAACTCCGGTACCATTTAAAAATAACAAACTTTTGTTGAAGAAAAAACTAACTATATTTCACCACTTCTCTCTTACTACCTCCATGCTTGTTGAGAGTTGCAAGAGAATGACTGGATATGGCAGTTAGGGGTGGAGTTATATAACAGCTCTGCTGTGGGTGATCCTCTTGCAGCTTCCTGTTGGGAATGAGAATATCCCACAAGTAATGGATGATCCATGGACTGGATACACCTTACAAGAGAAAAACGAATGTTAAGATATAAGGTCTGGCCTTAATGGAAGTAACCAAGATTGGCAACTGGACATCCGAACAAGAACCATATACCAAAACCTGTGTGGCCATGCTGGAGCCACCAACCACACCAAAGATTGCTCTCTGATGATTTTGAAAATCACTCTAAAAAGAAGAACCAGAGATGAAAAAATATAGGCAGATTGATAATTCCAAGGAAGTGTTAATGCATACACTACTTCCGCCTGAGGATCCCCGGACCTGAATAGGCCCCTGGGAAGTTCCTTATTTAGATGAGATGCCATCAGATCTATTTCTGGAAGCCCTCACATCTGAAAAATTGAAAAACATATATGGGTAAAGAGACCATTCTCCCGGATGTAAAGCTTGATTAACAGAGGCCTAGATTTGGAGTTTGGCGTTAGCCGTGAAAACCAGCGTTAGAGACTCCTAACGCTGGTTTTAGGCTACCGCCGGTATTGGAGTCACTCAAAATAGGGTCTAACACTCACTTTTCAGCCGCAACTTTTCCATACCGCAGATCCCCTTACGTCAATTGCGTATCCTATCTTTTCAATGGGATCTTTCTAACTCCGGTATTTAGAGTCGTTTCTGAAGTGAGCGTTAGACATCTAACGACAAAACTCCAGCGGCAGGAAAAAAGTCAGTAGTTAAGAGCTTTCTGGGCTAACGCCGGTTTCTAAAGCTCTTAACTACTGTACTCTAAAGTACACTAACACCCATAAACTACCTATGTACCCCTAAACCGAGGTCCCCCCACATCGCCGACACTCGAATAAATGTTTTTAACCCCTAATCTGCCGACCGCCACCTACGTTATCCTTATGTACCCCTAATCTGCTCCCCCTAACACCGCCGACCTCTGTATTATATTTATTAACCCCTAATCTGCCCCCCTCAACGTTGCCTCCACCTGCCTACACTTATTAACCCCTAATCTGCCGACCGCAAAGCGCCGCCACCTACGTTATCCTTATGTACCCCTAATCTGCTCCCCCTAACACCGCCGACCCCTGTATTATATTTATTAACCCCTAATCTGCCCCCCTCAACGTCGCCTCCACCTGCCTACACTTATTAACCCCTAATCTGCCGACCGGACCTGAGCGCTACTATAATAAAGTTATTAACCCCTAATCCGCCTCACTAACCCTATAATAAATAGTATTAACCCCTAATCTGCCCTCCCTAACATCGCCGACACCTAACTTCAATTATTAACCCCTAATCTGCCGACTGGAGCTCACCGCTACTCTAATAAATGTATTAACCCCTAAAGCTAAGTCTAACCCTAACACTAACACCCCCCTAAATTAAATATAATTTACATCTAACAAAATTAATTAACTCTTATTAAATAAATTATTCCTATTTAAAGATAAATACTTACCTGTAAAATAAATCCTAATATAGCTACAATATAAATTATAATTATATTATAGCTATTTTAGGATTTATATTTATTTTACAGGTAACTTTGTATTTATTTTAACCAGGTACAATAGCTATTAAATAGTTAAGAACTATTTAATAGCTAAAATAGTTAAAATAATTACAAAATTACCTGTAAAATAAATACTAACCTAAGTTACAATTAAACCTAACACTACACTATCAATAAATTAATTAAATAAACTACCTACAATTACCTACAATTAACCTAACACTACACTATCAATAAATTAATTAAATACAATTCCTACAAATAAATACAATTAAATAAACTAACTAAAGTACAAAAAATAAAAAAGAACTAAGTTACAAAAAATAAAAAAATATTTACAAACATTAGAAAAATATTACAACAATTTTAAACTAATTACACCTACTCTAAGCCCCCTAATAAAATAACAAAGCCCCCCAAAATAAAAAAATGCCCTACCCTATTCTAAATTACTAAAGTTCAAAGCTCTTTAACCTTACCAGCCCTGAACAGGGCCCTTTGCGGGGCATGCCCCAAAGAATTCAGCTCTTTTGCCTGTAAAAAAAAAAACATACAATCCCCCCCCCCAACATTACAACCCACCACCCACATACCCCTAATCTAACCCAAACCCCCCTTAAATAAACCTAACACTAAGCTCCTGAAGATCTTCCTACCTTATCTTCACCCTGCCAGGTTCACCGATCCGTCCTGAAGAGCTCCTCCGATGTCCTGATCCAAGCCCAAGCGGGGGGCTGAAGAGGTCCATGATCCGGCTGAAGTGTTCATCCAAGCGGGAGCTGAAGAGGTCCATGATCCGGATGAAGTCTTCATCCAAGTGGGAGCTGAAGAGGTCCATGATCCGGATGAAGTCTTCTATCAACTGCATCTTCAATCTTCTTTCTTCCGGATCCATCTTGCAGACCTCCGACGCGGAACATCCTCTTCTCCCGACGCCTACTAGCCGAATGACGGTTTCTTTAAGGGACGTCATCCAAGATGGCGTCCCTCGAATTCCGATTGGCTGATAGGATTCTATCAGCCAATCGGAATTAAGGTAGGAATATTCTGATTGGCTGATGGAATCAGCCAATCAGAATCAAGTTCAATCCGATTGGCTGATCCGATCAGCCAATCAGATTGAGCTCACATTCTATTGGCTGATCGGAACAGCCAATAGAATGCGAGCTCAATCTGATTGGCTGATTGGATCAGCCAATCGGATTGAACTTGATTCTGATTGGCTGATTCCATCAGCCAATCAGAATATTCCTACCTTAATTCCGATTGGCTGATAGAATCCTATCAGCCAATCGGAATTCGAGGGACGCCATCTTGGATGACGTCCCTTAAAGGAACCGTCATTCGGCTAGTAGGTGTCGGGAGAAGAGGATGTTCCGCGTCGGAGGTCTGCAAGATGGATCCGGAAGAAAGAAGATTGAAGATGCAGTTGATAGAAGACTTCATCCAGATCATGGACCTCTTCAGCTCCCGCTTGGATGAAGACTTCAGCCGGATCATGGACCTCTTCAGCCCCCCGCTTGGGCTTGGATCAGGACATTGGAGGAGCTCTTCAGGACGGATCGTGAACCTGGCAGGGTGAAGATAAGGTAGGAAGATCTTCAGGGGCTTAGTGTTAGGTTTATTTAAGGGGGGTTTGGGTTAGATTAGGGGTATGTGGGTGGTGGGTTGTAAAGTTGGGGGGGGGTTGTGTTTTTTTTTTTACAGGCAAAAGAGCTGAATTCTTTGGGGCATGCCCCGCAAAGGGCCCTGTTCAGGGCTGGTAAGGTTAAAGAGCTTTGAACTTTAGTCATTTAGAATAGGGTAGGGCATTTTTTTTATTTTGGGGGGCTTTGTTATTTTATTAGGGGGCTTAGAGTAGGTGTAATTAGTTTAAAATTGTTGTAATATTTTTCTTATGTTTGTAAATATTTTTTTATTTTTTGTAACTTAGTTCTTTTTTATTTTTTGTACTTTAGCTAGTTTATTTAATTGGATTTATTTGTAGGAATTGTATTTAATTAATTTATTGATAGTGTAGTGTTAGGTTAATTGTAGGTAATTGTAGGTAGTTTATTTAATTAATTTATTGATAGTGTAGTGTTAGGTTTAATTGTAACTTAGTTTGGGATTTATTTTACAGGTAATTTTGTAATTATTTTAACTATTTTAGCTATTAAATAGTTCTTAACTATTTAATAGCTATTGTACCTGGTTAAAATAAATACAAAGTTACCTGTAAAATAAATATAAATCCTAAAATAGCTATAATATAATTATAATTTATATTGTAGCTTTATTAGGATTTATTTTACAGGTAAGTATTTATCTTTAAATAGGAATAATTTATTTAATAAGAGTTAATTAATTTCGTTAGATGTAAATTATATTTAATTTAGGGGGGTGTTAGTGTTAGACTTAGCTTTAGGGGTTAATACATTTATTAGAATAGCGGTGAGCTCCAGTCGGCAGATTAGGGGTTAATACTATTTATTATAGGGTTAGTGAGGCGGATTAGGGGTTAATAACTTTATTATAGTAGCGCTCAGGTCCGGTCGGCAGATTAGGGGTTAATAAGTGTAGGCAGGTGGAGGCGACGTTGTGGGGGGCAGATTAGGGGTTAATAAATATAATATAGGGGTCGGCGATGTTAGGGCAGCAGATTAGGGGTACATAGGGATAATGTAAGTAGCGGTGGTTTACGGAGCGGCAGATTAGGGGTTAATAATAATATGCAGGGGTCAGCGATAGCGGGGGAAGCAGATTAGGGATTAATAAGTGTAAGGTTAGTGGTGTTTAGACTCGGGGTACATGTTAGAGTGTTAAGTGCAGACGTAGGAAGGGTTACCGCATAGCAAACAATGGGGCTGCGGTAGGAGCTGAACGCGGCTTTTTTGCAGGTGTTTGGTTTTTTTTCAGCTCAAACAGCTCCATTGTTTCCTATGGGGGAATCGTGCACGAGCACGTTTTTGAGGCTGGCCGCTTGCGTAAGCAACTCTGGTACCGAGAGTTGAAGCTGCGTTAAAAATGCTCTACGCTCCTTTTTTGGAGCCTAACGCAGCCATTCTGTGGACTCTCAATACCAGAGTTATTTTTATGGTGCGGCCAGAAAAAAGCCGGCGTTAGTTTTTCGGGTCGTTACCGACAAAACTCCAAATCTAGCCGAGAGATAATCCGCTTCCCAATTGTTTATACCTGGGAAAAAGACCACAGAAACCTCTGTCACAGCCTAAAGACTGATAGTCCCACCCTGATGATTAACATACGCCACAGTTGTGACATTGTCTGAAAAAACAATAAACATCTCTTCTTCAAAAAGAAACCAAACTGAAGAACTCTGGGAATGCACGGAGTTCCAAAATATCAAATGGTTATCTCGCCTCCTGAGATTTCCAAACCCCTTGTGCTGACAGAGATCCTCAGACAGCCTCCCAACCTAAAAGACTCGCATCTGTAGAGATCATGGTCCAGGTTGAAAGAACCGAAGAGACCTGTAGAACTAAATGATGGTGATCTTAACCACCGAATCAAATATAGTTAAACATTAGGATTCAAAGATATAAAAAGTGATATCCTAGAATCCCTGCACCATTATTCAGCATAAAAAAACGGAAAGGTTTCCTATGAAATGAGGAAAGGGAATCGAATCCAATGCTGCAGCCATGAAACCTAAAACTTCCATGCATATATAGCAACTTGAAGGAAATAATAGAGACTGAAGGTTCCGACAAACGGAACCCAATAAACTTGTCACTTGTCTGTTAGAGACAAAAACATTGACACAATCTATCTGGAAACCTAAAAAAGGTGACCCTTGTGTGAGGAATTAAGGAGCTTTTGATAAAAAGATCCTCTAACCATGTCTTGAAGAAACAACAAAGTTGAATCGTATGAGATTCTGCAGAACGAAAATACTGAGCCAGTACCACGATACCGTCCAAATAAGGAACACTGAGAACCTTGAAAAGATTCTTAGAGCTGTCGCTAGACCAGAAGGAAAAGCAACAAATTGGTAATGCTTGTCAAAAAAAGAGAATCTCAGAAAATGAAAAATAATCTGAATGAAAACAAAAGAAGATATGCATCTATTGTATCTATTGTAAACAAATAATGACATCACTGACCAAAAAGGCAGAATAGACCATATAAACACCATTCTAAAAGTTGGTACACTTATATGACCATTCAAAAAGATTTTCTATCTTTGGAACAATGAATAGTCTTGAATAAAACCCCAAAACCCAGTTCCTAAAATGAAACTGGAATAAATACCCCAGAAAACTCCAGGTCTGAGCAGCGCCTTAAGCCCCAACGGGTGACCAGCCGCGCTTCACAAGTACCCAATACATACAGGTCTGAAACACACTTCAGGAAAGTGTTAGTCTTACTGGAATAGCTGGAATATGATAGAGAAAAAAGACTTCTCACAGATGGTTTTACTCTGAAACCTATTCTGTACCCAAAGTCTAAGAAGTTTGGACCGAATAGAACCAAACAATTTCAAAAAAGTCTTAACCTGCCCCTTACCAGCCAAGCTGGAATAAGAACTGCACCTACATGCAAATTTGGGGAGCTGAGTTTGAACTTTTAAAAGGCTTAATTGTATGAAGAAAAAAACTTCCAATTATAAACATGTTACTTGAGGAAGAATTCAGGATTCCGTTCCTTAGTAAGAACAGAAAACTAATATAAGCTTAAAGTTTTAGTCTTAGAACTCAATCTTGAAGCCCAGAGTAACAGTTAAAGAATTGAATCCAATTATGAACCAAATAATTGATTATCTTGGAAAAAAAGAAATATGGATTTTAGAAATCAAATTAGCATTCCAAGATTGAAATCACAAAGTTCTTCTAGCTAAAATAGCTAAAGACATAGATTAAACCTCATTTGCGAAAATATTTAATAAAATGACAACACAAATTAAATTATTAGCATGTTAATCAAGTTAAAGGACCAGTCAACACACTGGACTTGCACAATCAACAAATGCAAGATAACAAGACAATGCAATAGCACTTAGTCTGAACTTCAAATGAGTAGTAGATTTTGTCCTTTTAACAATGCTAAACAAATCATAATCCGATACTTGATCTTAAAGTATCCAACCAGAAAGATGAAGCAATTGCAACATCAGCCAAATAAATTAGAGGTCTAAGAAAAGTACCTGAAAATAATTTTCCTTAAATAAGATACGACCATCTGAAGGAAAAAAATAAATACTATTTGCTATAAGAATAATAGTATATTTAGCAGGAGTAGAGATAGCCCCATTAACTTGGGGAATCTTTCCTCAAAACTGAAAACTAACTGCCGGCAAAGAATACAATTTAAAAACCTTAAAGAAGGACTAAAAGAAAATTCTCAGCCTATTCCATTCCCTAGTATCAGGAACTGGAAAAAAACCTCTGAAGAAACCACAGAAGATAAATAAGTAGAATTTAAATGTTAGCTAGTCTTTAAAATCAAAAGAACTAGTTACTTCAATATCCAAAAATAATCAACACCTTTTGAACAAAGAACAAATGTACTCTATTAAAAAATAAAAAAGTAGATTTGTTAGTGTCAATATCTGATGAAGAAAAATTCTGAATGAGAAAAAACACCATCAGAGAAGGATAATTCATTATGTTGTTGGTCATTTGAAACTTCATCAACTAAAAAAGAAGTTTGAAAAAGACCTAAAAATTTTATTAGAAGGCGGGATGTCAGACAAAGCCTTTAAAATAGAATCAGAAAAATATTCTTATAAATTTCTAAGTATATCTTGTACATAAGATATAAAAAGAATAGCAATATATAAAGCATAAATACTAATGGATTCTGCATGTAAAAGTTTATCATGATAACTTATTACAAACCATAGCTAAAGAAAAACATTCATAACATTAAATTAAAAAAACGTCTGAACACACAAGCGTCAAAAAATGACGTAACTACGAACAAACTTTCGGCGTCAACTACGGAGCCGGAAATGACAAAATTTTGCGTCAAAAAAGTTAGCGCCAAGAATGACGCAATAAATTGAAGCATTTTCTGCCCCCGCGAGCCTAACAGCCCGCAGGGAAAAAAGTCAATTGTAAATTTTCAAGGTAAGAAAAAAATATTTATTAATTTGCATTATCCCAAATAATGAAACTGACAGTCTGAATGAAGGAATACTGATTATCCTGAATCATGGCAAATATAAGTTTAAACACATATTTAGAACTTTACATATAAAGTGCCCAACCATAGCTTTGAGTGTCATAAATAGAAAAAAGACTTACTGACCCCAAGACACTCATCTACATAAAGTAGATAGCCAAACCAGTACTGAAACGAGAATCAGTAGAGGTAATGGTATATAAGAGTATATCGTCGATCTGAAAAGGGAGGTAGGAGAAGAAATCTCTACAACCGATAACAGAGAACCTATGAAATAGATCCCCTAGAGGAAGATCATTGAATTCAAATAGGCAATACTCTCTTCACATCCCTCTGACATTCACTGCACTCTGAGAGGAAAACCGGGCTTCAGCCTGCTGCGAAGCGCATATCAACATAGAATCTAGCACAAACTTACTTCACCACCTCCATGGGAGGCAAAGTTTGTAAAACTGAATTGTGGGTGTGGTGAGGGGTGTATTTATAGGTATTTTAAGGTTTGGGAAACTTTTCCCCTCCTGGTAGGAATGTATATCCCATACGTCACTAGCTCATGGACTCTTGCTAATTACATGAAAGAAAGACTGAAACCAAGCTTCCTGAAAGTGGATTAATCTGCCCCCTACCAGAACATCTGAATCGGGGGCCACAGCTTCATGTAGTTTTGGTAGTAGGGAAAGATTTCTTACCCTGTTTTGACTTGTTCCAGTTAGCACTAGATATCCAGGCTGAACCAGAGGTGCATTGCTTTTGAGCAGAGGAGTCAACCTTTTATTCCCTATTCTGATTAAAGGAACGAAAATAATTAGAAGCCTTAGATTTCCCTCTAGACTTTCTGTCCTGAGGATGAAAAGCCCCTTTACCTCCAGTTACAGTAGATATAGAATCTAAATCAGAACCAAACTCTCTCCTGTCAAAAGAAATATATGAGAATATAGTCTGCATGTAAAAAGGCTCTTCTATAAAAAGACTAACAAATTACCTGGCTTAGACCATTCCCTAGAAATCATGCCAGTGATATCAGGAATAGGGAAGACCTCAGGGAAATTAACAACTGAATTTAAAAGATTATAAGGCTTATTATTGATCTTTAACCCCTAAAGTAAAGTAAACTCATTAAAAAGAGAACAAATATGATTAACTTTATACAAAAAAAGAGGGAATATCAGATTCAACATCTGATAAAGATTCCTCATCACCAGAGGAAACTTCCCCATATGAAGCCATAGCTGTATTCCTGGATTCAGGGCACATAGAACTTGTAGAAGGTAAAATCAGAACTAACCTTTTACGCTTGCTTGAAGGCGATAGAGCAGCCTTGATAAAAAAAAAAAAACTCACAGGTGAAACTATGTCAGTATTCTCCTATAATGAACAGAAGTTGAATTAATACCCAACGAAACAACATTAGGTTGGTCTGATTGCATTAACAATTCTAAACATGAGCCACATAAATGAGATGGAGAAGGCACTTCAGCTTTTTTACAAGCACACCTAATGGTTGAAAGGTGTTAGATTTAGAGACAAATTCCAACTGCTCCATTATAGCATATGACAAAGAAATGCAATAAACACTATAAGCCCTTAAAAAGTTCTTGAAGAAATGAAATCACTTACCTCATCCTAACTAGCTTTTGAAAGAAACTCACAGGTACAATGCATGAGAAAAATATGAGCACAAAAAAACCCTAACAGCTAAAAGATATTTTAGTGTGCCAAAACCCAACATGCATAGAACTAAGGTGCATAAAATAGCAAAAATATAGAAAGACTAAAGGGACGTGCACAACTGCGATGCGCATAAACCTAAATGTGAGGCACGAAATTCAAACTAAGCACGCCAAAAAGGCTGATATGCTCAAAACAGAAAGGGAATAGTGTAAAGGATTCTGTCCCAGGGCCATATATATATATATATATATATATATATATATACAAATTTAACCATAACATAGCTATAAAGTGTCTTAAATGTATAATAACTAATACTTACCAATAGACACTCGTCCATCAGCATTATAAACAGCAGACAGCCAAAACAGTACTGAAACATGTCAGCAGAGGTTATGGAAAAGTAGAATATTGTAGATCTATTAGGGAAAGGAAAGCAAAAGACATGTCCCTGCAACTAATTAAGGAAGGTTTATCAAAAATGTCATGATGTGAAAAAAGAATTACAAACCATACCATATCATATACATCCCTCTGACAAGCACTGTACTCTGAGGGGAAACTGGGCCTCAACATAGACTGAAAACCCCTTTCTCTGAAGAATCAAAAGCCGAGGTATGTGTGAGGTGGGAGGGGTTTTTATAGGGCCCTTGGGGTTTGGGAATCTTTGCCTCCTCTTAGTGGTAGAGATAAATTCCCAGGAGTAATGGATTGTGAACTCTCACCACTTGCATGAGATGCATTCTCTCCTGTATGAATTTTTTGATGTCTAATAAGAGTTGATTTCAGAGTAAAACATTTCCCACATTCAGCACATGAAAATGCTTTCTCACCTGTATGAATTGTCTGATGTCTTAAAAGATTTGATTTCTCAGTAAACCACTTCTCACATTCAGAACAAGAAAATGTTTTATCTCCTGTATGAATTTTTTGATGAGCAATAAGATGCAATTTCCGACTAAAACATTTCTCACATTCAGAACATGAAAATGCTTTTTCTCCTGTATGAATTTTCTGATGGCTAATAAGAGTTGATTTCAGAGTAAAACATTTCCCACATTCAGCACATGAAAATGCTTTCTCTCCTGTATGAATTTTCTGATGTCTAAAAAGATTTGATTTCTCAGTAAACCACTTCTCACATTCAGAACAAGAAAATGCTTTATCTCCTGTATGAATTTTTTGATGAGCAATAAGATGCAATTTCCGACTAAAACATTTCCCACATTCAGAACATGAAAATGCCTTTTCTCCTGTATGAATTTTCTGATGGCTAATAAGATTTGATTTGTGCGTAAAACATTTCCCACATTGAGCACATGAAAAGGCTTTTTCTCCTGTATGAATTTTCTGATGGCTAATAAGATGCGATTTCAGATAAAAACGCTTCCCACATTGAGCACATGAAAAGTTTTTCTCTCCTGTATGAATTTTCTGATGTGTCATAAGAGTTGATTTCACAGCAAAACACTTTCCACATTCAGAACATGAAAATGCTTTCTCTCCTGTATGAATTTTCTGTTGTCTTAAAACATTTGATTTCCTGGTAAAACTTTCCCCATATTCAGAACATAAATGTCCCAGGTTTCTTTGATTTTGAAGAAGGTTGAAACAAGTATCTGAATTTTCACCATGGCTAAGACTAGGATTACTGCAATTTGTAAATTCATCTGTTGATAAAAAAATACAATGGTATTAATGATAGTTATTTATGACATAATTTATATTTTGAGGACATTTTCACTGCTATGAATGAGTGAAGGGACATGCTATGACCCCTACACCTTTCCCTAGCTTAATGCTAATGTTTAATGCAGTTTACTAGACATTTAGGAATATTTATTTATTTTACAGCAAACTAATAAAATCATGTAACAAATATATTTTCAGAAGATCTTAGATCCAAATATTGCACAGATGTAGCAAAACACATAGGAATCACTTACACAAAATCTCTTACAGACCACTATCCTAATATTAGCAAAAAAACGTCAACTAAACAGTATATAGCAATTAAGGAATAAAACACCTTTCTTTTGTAAATCTGCCAATAGCTTAGTTTTACAAAATGTGTTTAAAAACAAAATGTATGCTTACAGAATATAAATTATTTTCTTTCCTGCCATGGAGAGTCCACAAATCCATTCTAATTACTAGTGGGAATTCAACTCCTGGCCATCAGAAGCAGGCAAAGAACACCCCAGCAAAGCTTTAAGTATCTCTCCCACTTCACATTCAGCCAAGGGGATACGGAAAGAGAAGAAGATACCAAGGGTATAGAGGTGTCTGAAGTTTAGAAAAAAAAATTCAATAAATAAAAAAATAATAAGCCGTCTTGATTAAGATAAGTGCAGGTCGTCGGACTATCCATGCCAGGACAGAAAATAATTTATCAGGTAAAAGCATAAATTTTGTTTTCTTTCCAATGGCATGGAGAGTCCACAAATCCATTGTAATTACTAGTGGGAACCAATACCCAAGCTAGAGGTCACAGAATGGAAAGGGAGGGAAAAACAAGACAGGCGGACCTAAACTGAGGGCACCACCGCTCGAAGAACCTTTCTCCCAAAGAAAGTCTCAGCTGAGGCAAAAACAAGCATCGAATTTGTAAAATGTAGAAAAAGTATGCAACCTTGCAAATTTGCTCCACAAAAGCCTTATATTTAAACAGCCCTGGTTGAAAGAGCCGCTATCCTCTCAGGAGGTTGTTGTCCAGCTGTCTTATAAGCCAACCGAATAACACTCAGCAACCAAAAGGAAAGGGTAGTGAACGCAGCCTTCTGTCCGTTACGCTTGCCAGTAAATACTAAAAAGGGCAAAAGATTGACAAAATTCTTTAGTAGCCTGGGGGTAGAATTTTAGAGCACAACCCACATCCATGTTGTGTAACAGATGTTCTTTCTGAGAAGGATTAGGACAGAACGAAGGAGTGACAATTTTCTGATTAATATTGCTGTCTGAAACCACCTTAGGAAAAAATCCTGATTTAGAACGAAGGACCTCCTTATCTGCATGAAAAATAAGATAACGGGGATCACACTGTAGAGCCAAAAGCTCTGAGACTCTACGAGCAAAAGAAATGGCTAGTAAAAACAAAACTTTCCAAGACAACAACTTAATATCATCAACAGAATGCATAGGCTCAAACAGAGCCGGCTGCAGAACCCGAAGAACAAGATTAAGGCTCCACAGAGGAGTAACAGGTTTAAACACAGGCCTGATTCTGACCAGAGCCTGAACAAAGGATTGAACATCAGGTAAGTCGGCCAAATTCTTATTTAACAGAGCAGAAAGGACAGAAATCTGTCCCTTCAGTGAACTGACTGACAAACCCTTCTCCAGACCCTCCTGGAGAAAAGACAGGATGCGGGGAACGCTCACCTTATGCCAAGAGAAACCCAGAGACTTGCACCAGTAAAGGTATGTGCGCCAAACCTTATGGTAAATGTTGAGAGTTACCAGCTTACGAGCCTGACTAGACGTTCAATCTCCACACAATCAGCTTCCGAGAATCTAAACCCTGAAGTAGAAGGTCTTTCCTCAATCTTCACCAGATCCGCAAACCAAATTCTGCGAGGCCAAGCTGGAGCAATTAGAATCACGAAGCCTGCTCCTGTTTGATACGGATATCACTCGAGGAAGAGCAAACTCGAGAGCAAACGGTGGAAACAGGAATATCAGACTGAAATCCCACAGAACAGTCTGCCCCCCTATTTGATCCATACTCTGATCGGGGTGCAAACCCTCCATGCTGATTTGTTCTCAGCAGAAGGCTTCTTGGACTGCTTTCCCTTATCCCAAGGTTGGTTGGAACTCCAGGAGGGCTTGGTCTGTTCAGTTTTGAAAGAAGAAGAGGAATTTTGACCCTTGCAGTTGCGAAAATTAGAAGTCTGGAGATCATTAGGTCTAATTTTCTTATTCTGGGGAAGAAAGGCTCCCTTTCCACCCATGACCATGGAAATGATGTCAGCCAGACCAGGACCAAACAAGGACTTTCCTTTAAAAGGCAGAGATGGAAGTATAAACTTGGAACCCATATCTGCCGACCAAGATTTTAGCCACAGGGCTCTGCGAGATAGAATGGCAAAACTAGAAGTCTTTGCACTCAAACAAACTACTTGCATATTGGCATCACATATGAAGGCATTATCCAGTTTAAAGCCTTGAGATCCTGTCTTTGTTCTCTTCCACAGTAGTATCCTATAAAATTATTTCAGATAAGGAGTTGCACCAATATGAGACCGGTCCCGCAACCGCTGCCATGCTAGCAACTGGCTGCCATAGCAGTCCTTAATGAATACATTTTTTTCTTAAATACACTTCCAGCTTCCTGTCCATATGGTCCTTGAAAGAGGTACCATCCTCTAGAGGAATCATAGTTCTTTTAGCTAGAGTGGATATAGCCCTATCCAACTTAGGAACAGTACGCCAAAGGTCCCACACAGAGTCTGCAACAGGAACATTTTTGGGGTAAAGGGAACAACCGGTTTATGCCATTCCTGAGAAATAATGTCAGACATATGAACAGGAACTACTTCTACTAATCTAGCCATAACATCAAAAACTCTTCAGTTTATTGACTTTAGGAGTCTTAACGACGGTAGATTCTGAATCCTCCAGAGTAGCCAAAATTTCCTTAAGTAGTAAGCAGAGGTGCTCTAGCTTAAATCTAAAACTAACTTCTTCTTAATCCGCTGTACTAACTACGGAAGACTCAGAATCCGAGATTTTGCCCTCAGAAGCTACTGAAGAATAGCCATCCTCAGATAATAGAGATAAACAGACAAAGGCAGCTTTGGGGTTATCAGAAATTTCTGACTTAGAGGAAATATTCTTACATTTTCTCTTCCTCTTACCTGAGATAGGTAAGGCACTCAGGGTTGCAGACACTGCAGAGGTAAGCTGCGCTGCAAAATCACTTGGTAGAAATACTCCCCCAGGTGCAGACTGAGTGGAACCGCAGGGGGCAGGGACACTTGAGGAGGAAGATTAGGTATGTCTGTGTCTACATAACTCATAACTCAGAGGGGTTATTTTGTTTTGCTCACACCGTTGATCACAAAAGAAAAAAACTGACTACGCTAAGAAATGACGCTGAAGCAGGAAGCAGTTGCGCTTGGTCATCACATGACCGCAGAAACATTCAGTGCGACACAGATATCAGAAACGCAAATGCGCTGAGTTGAAAATGCACTGACACACAGTTAGAACAAAACACTGAGCGCTGTATACACAAAATACTCTCAGGAAAATTGATCAGAATCCTGGTAGAGTCTATTCATAAGGCGCTTTCTGAATTCCTATAATCACTGTACCTTTCTGAGGTACTTTCAGTACTCTCTAGCCGTTGCTGCCTGTTGAAAAATAAGAGGACAAATTAGCCACCTTACAGATTTGTTTCATAGAAGCTTCAAACATAAAAGCCCAAGAAGAAGATACAACACAGGTAGAGAGAGCCGTAATCCTCTCAGGAGGCTGCTGTCCGGCTTCCTCAATAGTCAAACAAATGACACTCCTCAGCCAACAGGAAAGGGTGGTTGCAGTGACTTTTTGCTCCTTGAGCCTACAGGCGTACACCTCAAACAAGGAAGAGGTTGCCTAAAATCCCTGGTAGCCTGGAGAAAAAACTTTAAAGCACTCACCACATCCAGGATGAGTAGCAGACATTCCCTCTGAGAAGAATTAGGACAAAAAGAAGGAACTATAAATCTCCTGATTGATATTGCGGTCAGAGACCGCCTTAGGACAAAAACCCAATTTAGTACGGAGAACAGCCTTATCCACATGGAACATAAGATATGGAGAATCACACTTAGGCAGATAACGATAGCACACCCTACAAGCAGAAGAAAGACTAAGAAAAACAAAAACTTTCCAAGAAAATGTTTAAAATCAATAGAAACATAGGTTCAAACGGAACCTGTTGCAGAACACGAAGAACTAGACTGAGACTCCAAAGAAGGAGCAACAGATTTGCCTGGACAAAGGACTGAACGTCTGAAAGATTAGTTAACCTCTTGTGTAGCAAAACTGAAAGGGCAGAAATCGGACCATTTAGAGAACTAACTGACAAACCTTTCTCCAAAACCTCTTGGAGACACCACAGAATTCGAGGAACTGTCACCTCGAGCCAAGGGAAGTCTCGCGA
Source organism: Bombina bombina (assembly GCF_027579735.1). Taxonomy (NCBI): domain Eukaryota; kingdom Metazoa; phylum Chordata; class Amphibia; order Anura; family Bombinatoridae; genus Bombina; species Bombina bombina. Next base: position 803,534,041 of record NC_069502.1, on the reverse strand, counting down.
CTTGCACCAGGAGAGATAGGTGCGCCAGACTTTAGAATACCTAATTGAAAAAAACTGAAGAAAGAACGGATCTAGAAGTAGAAGGTCCTACCACAGCAGTAACCTCCAAGGAGGGAGGATAACATCCTCACCAGATCTGCAACCCAAGTGCAAAGCCAAGCTGGAGCAAACAGAGTATGACAGAAAAATCTGATCAAACAACTACGGAACCGTTAACGCATCCGCCAGCACTGCCAGAGTTTCTCAATCTGGACCCAATCTGTGCAGCTTGAGGTAGAAGTGCGATGTCATGAGGACTATCTCCAGAACACCCCACCTGAGGGTTATCTAGGAGAATGCGTCCGGAAGAAGAGCTCCCTGGGAGGAACGTCTGTCTATCATGTAGTCCGCTTCACAGATGTCCACTACCGGGATATGAAGGCCGAAATGCGACAATTGAACCTCTAGCCATTGAAGGATGGGAGAGACATCTTTCATGGCCAAAGAAACTCCTTGTTCCTCCCTGATGATAAAGGTAAAATTGTCTGATAGTATAAGAGAGACCTGACAGAACAAAGTTGAGGCCACGCTCACCTGGTATGGAAGATGGCCCACAATTTCAGAATGATGATAGGAAGGAAGGGCTCCTCCAGCGACCAGGTCCTTGAGCCCTCAGGATAGATCAGAGGCAGATCTATAAAAATGGAAATGGAAGAAACAAATGAGGTTTCCATGGAAGGTAAACCTGGAGAATAACAGACAGTATAAATATAAATTCCCCTATCCATTGTCCCTCCTGCCATTTCCTGAGTGGGTAATGAACCCAGGACCTCTTAGCTGAGCAGCTAAGAGATACCTCTGAGCCTCAGGCTTGTCTACAAATAACATCAGAAATGTTAAATTGAGGTCACTTAAAAAAAGAACAGGTACTGAAAGTTATGAAACACAGAAGTATAATCCTAGAGAGTGTTAAAAACAGCAACATCTAACACACTGATTTAGGCGGGATGTCTGTAATACATCAGAGAACAGGAATGCACTGTGAAGAACAGGCAGCCACAGCTGAACTCTTGACTTCAAGTTTCCAAGCAGCATAGATTACCAATATAATACTGTCAGGAAAAAAGTCCTGCAGAGTATAAAAGTATACTGGAGAGTCCTAAGCTACATATATCTAGATCAGTAATTGCATAATAAAAAATAAAAACAATAACATCAGAGAAAAGGGATGTATTGAGGATCTCATACAGGAATAAATTATATTGATTAAAATAAAAAAAATGTGCAAGATGAAAAATTTCCACTTTATAGGCGAGATCTTTAAAGAGAAAACACCCATAAATCATAAAATATATGAGCATAAAAATAAACATATTAGGGTCTTAAAAATCACCCAAATAAAAGGTATTTGTCATAAAATAGATACATGCGGCAACAAGCATTAGCTGAGAATCCCCTCAATAAGAGGGAGATCGGGTTAATGTCTCCATGTACCTAAAGATGTATATATGAATTTAAACATGTTGGGCTCTAAAGAAGCAGCTATGTAAATGAATATTTTACATAGAACAAAAACAAGCTGCAACAACCCAAACTGAAAATCTCCTCCTAAAGAAGAGATCATGATATTGCAGCCATGCGCATAAAATTGAAAGGATGAAAACAACATATTGGGTTCTAAAGAGACACCTATATAAAAACTGCAATAAACATTAGTTTGAAAACTCCTCACTGAGAGATAGATCTCAAAATTGAGCTCCTATACATAACATATACAGTGAAACCTGTCCAAGACGGACCCTGTATAACACGGAAACCTGTCCATGTCGGAAATATCCCTCCGTCCCGGCACTTAGTGTATACTTTCATTGTTTTACTACCTGGATAAGCCGGAAACTGTCCAACGCGGAAACGGAAAGTGGTCACAGTGTTAATTACGCATACATTTGGTTCACTTACCTGGATAAGCCGGAAAACCTGGATAAGCCGGAAAATGTAACGCGGAACGGAAGTGAGGTAAGAACAAGACGACGAAACAGACGCTGACACGGAAGTGATGAGAGAAGGATGCAGAAGCGTTAGTGGTGTGGGAAGGAAGCGGAAGGGGTGTTAAGTGGTGTGGGAAGGAAGCGGAAGGGGTATTGGAACAGACGCTGACACGGAAGTGATGTGAGAAGGATGCAGAAACGTTAGTGGTGTGGGAAGGAAGCGGAAGGGGTGTTGTAAGGACGCTGAAACGTTAGTGGTGTGGGAACGAAGCGGAAGGGGTGTTGGAAGGACCCGGAAACTTAAGAGGTGTGTGACAAAGAATGGCTCCTAGAAAGTGCAACACTCTTACTCTTGCTATGAAAGTTAAAGTGATTGAGGCCTACACAAAAGATAAGTTGTCTGTAAAACAATGTGTTGAGAAATTTAAGTGTGGCAAAACACAAATTTATGAAGCTATCAAAAATAAAGAGAAAATCATGGAAGAATGGTTAGCTGGCAATGGCGAAGTGAAGAGGAAAGCGAAGGCAACTGGAAATGAAGATTTAAACAAGCTCCTGTGGGAATGGTTTGTAGCCGCATGCTCTAAAAATGTACCAATTTCTGGTCCTATACTACAAACACAAGCCCTCGCACTAGCCAAAGAATTAGGCAAAACAGATTTTAAGGCATCTAATGGCTGGTTGGAAAGTTTTAAAAGGAGGCATTGCATTGTATGGAATGAAATATGTGGAGAAGCAAAGGATGTAGATCAAGAAACTGTTAGCCAATGGGAAGAAAAGCTCAAAATGCTTAAGGAACCATACGCTACAAAAGATATCTACAATGGCGATGAAACTGGCCTATTCTTTAGGTTGCTACCTTCAAAAACTCTGGCTGTTAAACGTGAAAAATGCACAGGAGGAAAGTTATCCAAGGAAAGATTGACGGTGTTCCTCTGTGGAAACATGGATGGGAGATTGGAGAAGCCTCTTGTGATTGGTAAGGCAGCAAAGCCACGTTGATTCAAAAACATAGACACTACACAGCTTCCCGTTATTTGGCGTGCAAATAAAAAAGCCTGGATGACAGCAGAACTAATGTCTGAATGGCTCAAGATTTTTGACAGAAAAATGAAGAGAGAAGGTCATAAAGTCATCCTGTTTTTGGATAACGCTACCTGCCATCCACATCTGAAACTTAGCAATGTAAAATTAGCCTGGTTCCCTGCAAACACAACAAGCGTAACACAGCCAATGGACCAAGGTGTTATCTACACGATGAAGACACACTATAGAAAATTATTGCTACAGTCCTTGGTTGCAAACATTTCTACCACACAAAATGTACACCAGCTTGCCAAGTCCATAACAGTCCTTGATGCTGTCAACTGGATTTCTATGGCATGCAAGTCTATTTCTGCTGATACCATTTGCAAGTGCTTTGTAAAAGCTGGTTTCTCTAATTCAAACAGGAACGATAATGAAGAATTGCCAGAAATAATACAGATGACTGTAGAAGAAAACAATGATATTCGTTCATTATTCCAGCAAGGAGGTCTTGTTGACAGTGAAATAGACCGTTACATTGACATAGACAAAGAACTTGCGACGGAAAGCACATTTACAAATGCTGTGTAACTTATAGATCAACAACAAGATAGTGATGAGAACATGGATGACGATCAAAGTGCTGAAACCACAGAAATTCCCAGTGTGCCAGCAATCAAAAGCTACCAAGATGCTCTAGAGAAAGTTCACCAGTTGCAAGAGTTTGCATTATTTAATAACTGCCCGGAGCTTCTAGAACCAATAACATCCACTAGACATTTAATTGAAAAAAGGATAACCAATGCCCCAAGAAAACAAGAAACATTATTGGCACTGTGGGGACAAGAAAACCAATAAAGGTACAGGTATGTACAGTAAAAACATACAGTAGACAGTAACTGTAGTACACTATCTAAATACAGTACAGTACTGTATAAGAGTATGTAAAGCTTAAATACAGTACTGTACTGTTTTTTAGTACAGTACTGTACATTATTTAACAGTACTGTTGAATGTTTTGTTTATGATCAATATTTCTGATGACTAACTACTGTATTTCCCTGTTTTAGAACACACTGGCCTGTTCCAGATCATTCTGTATCCGGACCTCCAAGCAAGACCTCTCCAGCAACAGTACAGTACAAACATTTTAAAGTACAGTATGTAAACATTGTCTCCATCTGCAGCTAAAAATTTTTTAAAGTACAGTACTAGATTGGATACAAAAAACTATACAGTACTGTACTTTAAAATGTTTACTGTATTACAGTAATTGTGAACAAAGTTGATGCAACAATTAATCTTTTACACTTAATAATGTTCAGTACTGTATTTGTATAGAATATACAGGTAGTTCATGTCTTCAGAGCCATTTTCTTTTAGAATGAAAAAGTACTGAAGTAAAGTACTGTAAAATAAATCCATATACTGTACTGTACAGGTGTACACTAAAAATGTTAAGGTATGTACAGGTGGAGTACAGTACCTGTGTTTTTATTTACAGAATTTTATTTTCAGTAGTTGTACACTATTTTAGGTACATTATGTTATTTACAGTAATTGTACTGTTTTTTTATTTACAGTACTGTACATATTTTATTTACAGTACTGTAAAATGTTTGCATAAGATGTGATTATTAGTGGGCATTGCGCTCAATAGATACTGTACCTGTAATTGTACTGTACAGTACAGTACTGTATTTAGAAGAGTTGAAGTTTGTGTATTACAGTACAGTAATTATGAACAAAGTTGATGCAACAATGAATCTTTTAATAATGTTCAGTACTGTACCATTTTCTGTTAGAATAAAAAAAGTACTGAAGTACAGTACTGTAGAAATAAATCCAGATACTGTACTGTATAGAACAGGTGTACACTAAACAAATTAAAAGTACAGTACATACAGGTAGAGTACAGTACCTGTATTTTTATTTACAGTACTGTATTGTATTTTATTAACAGTACTTGCATAGGTATTTTTATTTTCAATATTTTACTGGACAGTATTTACAGTACTGTAGTTTAAAATGTTTGCATATTACTGTATGTGAATGTGACTACTGTATTAGTGGGCATTGCGCACAATAGATACTGTAGCTGTGATTGTACTGTACTTAGAAGAGTTTAAGTTTGTGTACTGTATTACTGTAATTGTGAACCAAATTGATGCAACAATTACAGTTAATCTTTTACCGGTAATAATGTTCAGTACTGTTCCATTTAATGTTAGAATAAAAAAGTACTGTAGTACAGAACTGTAAAAATAAATCCAGATACAGTATTGTACAGTACAGGTGTACACTAAAAAATAAAAAGCACGTACATGTAGAGTACAGTACTGTACCTGTATTTTTATTTTTACTGTACATTTTACAGTATTTAAAATGTTTGCATAAGGTGTGATTACTGTACCTGTATCTGTGGTAATTGTGCACAATAGATACTGCACCTGTAGATGTCTTTGTACTGCATACTGTACAGGTACAGTTTAGAAGACTTAAAGTTTGTGTACTGTATTACTGAACAGTAATTGATGCTACACATAATCTTTTAATACAGTACTGTACTGTGTTTGTATACAATTTATGTTTTCTCACCCATTTTCTGTGTTAGAGAAAAAAAGGCAATCCAGATAAAAACTAAATAAAAGACTGTAATGATTAAGCAGAAAAATTGTACTGTCTTTGTTACTTGAATGCAAGAAAAACAAGAAATTGATTCTGATTAGGGATGCACTGATATTGGTACTTTATGATATGGTGCTGATCCTGAGCATTTGCGCCAAAATGCTCTGATACCAGAACTGACGGTCAGAGGGAGACCTGCAATACCGCGAGGGAACATGGAAATGGCTTCCCAGCCAATCAGGAAGCTGGACAGCAGGTCATTACCTGCCGCCCGACTTCCTAATTGGTCAGGAATTCAATCCTATGCTCCCTTGCGGCAAGGCAGGTCAGACTGGCTTCATGACCAATACAGTAACATTATTCTGCCATTTTTGAATTTGCACATGTCAAAATATGCTCCATCAGTTACTAACTGTATAAGACAGAAACCTGTCCAAGACGGAAAATTTCCGTTGTCCGATGCCATTCCGTCTTAAACAGGTTTCACTGTATAAGGAGAATCAGACATATAAATATGCTTTTTACAGAATACATGATGCAAAATCCTAAACTGAAAATCTCTCCACTATGAAAAAGATTGTCTTATTGCACCCATATACATAAAATATAGAGCATGATATTAAACATATTCGTGATAAAAAAAAAACCAAGAAAAATATGTATTTTACATATTACAAATACATGTTGCAACAATCATTAATTGAATATCTCCTCACTCAGAGGGAAATCGTAATAATGTACCCATATACATAAAATATCAACACTCAATTGAAAAGAGATTAGAAAAAATAAAAAAGCTTTGCATGAGGCCTGTTATCTATGGTAGAGTAAAATAATTAAACACATACTATCAGATGTAATACTTGATTTAATGGAGACTACCATTTATAGCCACTAGATGGCAACAGAAACCAGGGAATCCCCTCTGAACAGAAAAAAATCAGTTTTAAACAGTAAAGCACAAAATCCTTGTTTTAACAAAAGAACAAACATTTGCATATAAATAAACATATAAGGAAAACAGAAACATTCTGCTCTAAACCGTAAAGCACATAATCTTTGTCTTGTTAGAAGAACATATGATGAAAGCAGTATGTCCCCCAATAACAGTAAAAGTTCTCTTTCAGCATGAGAACTAACTTAGCACTAGGCAATCCCAATGAAACAGAGAAAAAAACAGTTTCAAGCTCTAATCTGAAGCAGGTACTATACCAAGATCCTGGCATATAAAAAAGTGTAACTCAATGATAAACATATTCTTAAACCAGGGGGATCACTCCCAATAAAATAATTAAATTAATTGGTTGAAGTGCTAGGACGCACTCGACCTGCAACATTAGCACCAACAGTTAAAATGCTAACTGTTATCATATTATATAAGAGCGGGAGATAACACCCAAGGTACTGATCTGTAAAGCATGCCAAAATACTGCCCGTGGCGAGAAGCTCCATTTTGTAGTGCGCACTGCCTCAGGGTATTCAAAATGGCACTGCAGATAGCCATGCATCGCTAATCATTGGCACAAATTGTGATTGACTCAGAAACCAGCCTTAACCCCTTAACGAGGTCGTGTCAGGCACGTCCTACAAAAACCGATCGTTAATGACCAAGGATGTGCCTGTCACGTCCTCAGGGGTTTCAAGCACTGGAAGCAATCGTGATCACTTCCAGACGCTTTCAGGGTATTGCTGTGGTGCCTCAATATTGAGGCATCCTGCAATACCCTTTTTATAGCCACTGATGCAGAGAGAGCCACTCTGTGGCCCTCTTTGTATCAGTCACCGATGGTGCAGATTGTTGGTGGGTGGGAGCCATAGCAGGGAGGCGGGTGGGCAGCCCATCGCTGGATCAGTTACGGTTTGAGGAATCTGGTGAGCATGCACGTGAGATTGATTGCTTTCTATGGGAAGGAGGGAGAATAAGTTGTTATTAGTGTTGGGAAAGGGATCTGGGAGGGGGGGCAGCTACACTACACAAAATGGGGTCTTTTTATTTATTTATTTTAAAAATAAAGCAAATTTCTAGCAAACTGGGTACTGGCGGCAAATAGGTAGAGGGGGGAAGAGTCAGAGAGCTGTTTGGGGGGGGGATCAGGGAGGTTGGGGGCTAAGGGGGGATTCAACACGGCAAAATAAATATAAAAAAATGTGGGGGGGTTTTAGTACTGGCAGACTTTCTGCCAGTTCTTAAGATGGCAGGACAATTGTGAGGTGGGGGAGGGAACAGAGCTGTTTGAGAGGGGTCAGGAAGGGATCAGGGGGTGGGATGTGTCAGATGGGAGGCTGATCTCTACACTAAAGCTAAAATGAACCCTACAAGCTAACTAATTAACCCCTTCACTGCTAGGCATAATACAAGTGTGGTGCGCAGTGGCATTAAGCGGCCTTCTAATTACCAAAAAGTAATGCCAAAGCCATAAATGTCTGCCATTTCTGAACAAAGGGGATCCCAGAGTAGCATTTACAACCATTTGTGCCATAATTTCACAAGCTGTTTGTAAATAATTTCAGTGTGAAACCTAAAGTTTGTGAAAAAATTAACAATTGTTTTTATTTGATCGCATTTGGCGGTGAAATGGTGGCATGAAATATAATAAAATGGGCCTAGATCAATACTTTGGGTTGTCTACTAAAACAAAATATATACATGTGAAGGGTTATTCAGGGATTCCTGACAGATATCAGTGTTACAATGTAACTATCGCTAATTTTGAAAATAAAAATGGTTTGGAAATTGCAAAGTGCTACTTGTACTTATTGCCCTATAACTTGCAAAAAAAAAAGCAAAGAACATGTAAACATTGGGTATTTCTAAACTCAGGACAATTTTTTTTAAACTATTTAGCATGGGTGTTTTTTGGTGGTTGTAAATATGTAACAGATTTTGGTGGTCAAAGTTAGAAAAAGTGTGTGTTTTTCCATTTTTTCATCATATTTTATAAAAAAAATTAATAAATTATGCATACCTGATAATTTTATTTCCATCGAGAGGAGGAGAGTCCACAGCTTCATTCATTACTATTGGGAATTAAGAACCTGGCCACCAAGAGGAGGCAAAGAAACCCCAACCAAAGGCATAAATACCTCCCCCACTTCCCTCATCCCCCAGTCATTCTGCCGAGGGAACCAGGAACAGTAGGAGAAATATCAGGGTATAAAAGTTGCCAGAATAAGATTAAATTTAGGTCCGCCCCACGAATATACGGGCGGAAGCCATGGACTCTCCTCCCCTCGATGGAAATTAAATTATCAGGTAAGCATAATTTATGTTTTCAATCTAAAAGGGGAGGAGAGTCCACAGCTTCATTCATTACTATTGGGAACATATACTCAAGCTCTAGAGGACACTGAATGAAATCGGGAGGGTAAAAAAGCAGACCCTAAACTGAGGGCACCACAGCCTGCAAAACCTTTCTCCCAAAAACAGCTTCCGCAGAAGTAAAAACGTCAAATTTGTAAAACTTTGTAAAAGTGTGTAAGAAGGACCAGGTAGCTGCCATACAAATTTGTTCCATAGAGGCCTCATTCTTGAAGGCTCAAGACGAAGCCAAAGCTCTAGTTGAATGAGCCGTTATCCTCTGAGGAGGCTTATGTCCCGCTGTCTCGTAAGCCAAGCGAATCAAGCTCCTCAACCAAAAAGACAAAAGAAGTAGCAGAGGTCCTTTGCCCCTTGCGCTTCCCAGAATACACCACAAAGAGAGATGTAGACTGTCTGAAATCCTTTGTAGCCTGAAGATAGAACTTCAAGGCACGAACCACATCCAAGTTATGAAGTAACCTCTCCTTAGAAGAAGAAGGGTTAGGACACAAAGAAGGAACAACTATTTCCTGATTGATGTTACGGTTAGACACCACCTTGGGGAGAAACCCCAACCCAGTGTGAAGTACAGCTTTATCCACATGAAACACCAGATAAGGAGGGTCACTTTGCAAGGCAGCTAGTTCAGATACTCTGAGCGCCGATGCAATAGCCAACAGGAAGAGAACCTTCCAGGACAAAATCTTAATGTATAACCACATAAAATGTTAGTTAAACCTGGTAAAATATAACAGGAGACATCCCAGCACACACGGAGGGCATAAAAGATGTTGTATAGGTATAGAAATGTTATATATCGTACAAAATTAGGCTTTGCAATGATATCATATAAAATAAGTGCTGGAATTTTTGTATACCGATGTGTTCTGCAATCTTTGATGTAATAATCTGTTAATTTTTTGTTGGTGTTAAGAACACTCTGTAATAACTTGTAACAGACTGTTATTTTTCTTTTGTATACCCTTCAATAAAAAACAATAATATAACAAAATCTTAATGTTAATGGAATGCATAGGTTCAAACGGAACCCTCTGCAAAACCTTAAGGACAATGTTTAAGCTCCAAGGCAAAGCCGACTGACTGTAGAAAGCAGGGGGTGAAACTCGTCAACGCTGATTGCTTGTGGAGCTGTTATTATGAGTCGGGGTAGTTTTGCAGAAAGCCTCTTACTGCATCTCCGGACTCTAACTTTCGCCCAGGCTCTCACTGAAAAGCTGACAGGACTACTTAAAACTCTAGTCCAGTTCAAACATCTTGGGCTCTGCACACAATAACTGGCTTCTACATCACCAACTTTCACACTACCTTCTGACACACCCAGACAAAAATAATATTTCTAGAACACTGACACCATTTGAATCGATGTGCTATATACCTCTACCTCATCAGGGTGCCCTCTCCCTTTCTTACAAGTTACTCCTGTCACACCAGGCCAGAAAACCACCAACATATGTCGCGCGATGGGAATCAGAGCTGGATGACCATTGACCGGCTAAGACATGGGATAAGATATATAAACAGATGAGTTCTTCGGCCTCATCTATACATATCGCAGAAATGAACATTAAGTTCCTATGCAGATGGCATTACACCCCAGACAAACTAGGGAAATTATACCTAGTTATGACACCAGGTGTTGGAGAGGATGTGAGCACAGGAGTACATTTACACATATATAGTGGACGTGCCCAACTGCACAGCGATATTGGCTAGACATTAGCAGAGAAATAGAATTAGTACTAGGCACCCCCATCCCCCTAACACCATGGACGTTTCTGTTCAACCACTTCCCCCCTCTGCGGTGTATACTTCAACCATTATGATAAACACAGCTAAACGGTATATTCCATACCATTGGAAAAAACTCACACTACCGACAGTCAGTTCTGGAGGGATAGAGTTACTACTGCCTTAGAATTAGAACACCACCACTATACCAAACTCAAGAAACTAGATGATTTTCAGGCTATACGTTTTATCTGAGACGGGTATATGCTCTCCCTAACACCCCCATATAACCATACGTAAGCAACCACAAAAAATTACACCGTTTTTTGGACCAAGATCTATTTTAACTAGAGAGCTGAACTCTAGACATTTTTAGGGAACCTCTCCACCTAATACCAAATAATGTTTATTGCACTACAGAATACTCACTGCACTGAGATAGAATATTATTATATGTTTTATTTTGAAATGTTACATAAGATGCTGTTTGGCTCTCTGTTCTTTTTATGTTTTTTTTAATGCATGTTACTATTTGTTACAAAAGACCTCAGGGTCTCACTAAATGAACCACCAGCGGACCTATTTAAATGGACTTGGAGAAACAGTACTTATGACACCCTTTACCATTTGTTTATTGGATGTATGACATATGTGTACTAAGGTTAACAGTTCGTTACTTGAAAATAATCTGTAACATGCACTTCGTTTTCCTACAATAAAGCTTTTAAAATAAAAATAAAAAAATGCAGGCAAAGGTCTTTAAACATAGAGATACATACATACATATCTTTAAAAATGTGTGTGTGTATATATAAATGTGCACATATGTATTTACAGACATATATACACATAAAAAACACAAATACATATGTATACACATATATATATATATATATATATATATACACACACACATTCACACACACACATATATATATATAATAGGGGTGTCAAAAATAATCGTTAGTCCGATGCATCGCAATGCAGACTTAAACGATTCTGCATCGATGCACTGAAGTTAATAATCGATTCCAGAGTGACGTCATCATGCGAGGACACGTAACCCTGCGCACATTTTACCGACGCACCAAGCCCTGCGCCCGTTCGTTTGCTGTTGCTGTGGTCTCGCTGCTTTTATTGGCTGGGACAGGTATAGCGGGTTACATTGTGTCTGGAGCTGTCATTGACCGCGCTTCCTCTCGGTATTGGCGGTCAGTTACGGGGTTTGCCCACGGATGGTTGTGCTGGTGTCAGCAGCAAGTCCCGGCGGTGATGGTGGATGAACTGGTGCAGAAAGTTTAAGTCTCTGAGGTAAATGAGAGAGCAGGGTTATAGAACACAGGCCCAGTGATAAAAAATAACCCTCAATTGTTGTGCATTGCGGGGTCTGTGTTCTATAATCCTACTCTCTCATTCACCTCAGAGACATTAGAGAAGTTTGACTAACCCATAGCCCACACTGTGTAAATCACAGAAGTTAGATACATTCACAGGCTACATCATATGCAATTTAACGGTTGTGTTTCCCCATGTATCCAGTTAGATTATGATTTTGACAACATACTATTATTTTTAAATTTGAAGATCTTTAGAGCTGTGATATGTGTCACTGTATTTTTATTTGCTCTTGCTGTGTTAAAAGCCAGTATTCCCTTTATATTTACAAAAAAGTGGCAGAGTGTGGCTGGCTGCATGCATGTGCATTGTCCTTTCACAAACCCTACTGATCTGAATGTTTCAAGTTTGACTTTTATCACCCATTTAATACTCAGATGTGCAAGAATTTACATCTTTAGGGGTCTTATGATATTTAAACTTCTTCTTATTTTTCTATTATAACAGAATCTGTTTCAGTCCTGATGATTCAATAAAGAATCTGATTGGCACAAACATATATGC
>NC_069502.1:803438974-803518974 GCF_027579735.1 Bombina bombina | reverse complement strand
CTATGAAATAAGACAGAAAGAGCAGAGATTTGTCCCTTCAAAGTATTTGTAGACAAACCCTTATCCAAACCATCCTGAAGAAACTGTAAAATCCAAGGAATTCTAAAAGAATGCCAAGAAAAATTATGAGAGGAGCACCATGAAATATAGGTTTTCCAAACACGATAATAAATCTTCCTCGAAACAGACTTACAAGCCTGTAACAGTGTCAATTGCTGAGTCAGAGAAACCTCTATGACTAAGAACTAAGCGTTCAATTTCCATACCTTCGAATTTACAGATTTGAGATCCTGATGGAAAAACGGCCCTTGAGACAGAAGGTCTGGCCTTAAAGGAAGCAGCCAAGGCTGGCAGCTGGACATCCGGACAAGATCCGCATACCAAAACCTGTAAGGCCATGCAGGTGCTATCAGAAACACATGAGATTGTTCCAATATGATCTTGGATATCACCCTTGGGAGAAGAACTAGAGATGGAAAAATGTAAGCAGGTTGGTAAAACCAAGGAACTGCCAAAGCATCCACCATCTCTGCCTGAGGATCCTTGGATCTGGAAAGATATCTGGGAAGTTTCTTGTTCAAATGAGAGGCCATTTCTGGAAGACCCCACATCTGAACAATCTGATGAAACACATCCGGATGGAGAGACCACTCCCCTGAATGCAAAGTCTGAGGACTTAGATAATCCGCTTCAAAATTGTCTACACCTGGAATATGAATCGTAGAAATTAGACAAGAGTTGGACTCTGCCCAAGAAAGTATTCAAGATACTTCCTTCATTGCTAAAGAAAAGCAAGTCCCTCCCTGATGATTGACATATGCCACTGTTGTGACATTGTCTGTCTGAAAACGAATGAAAAGTTATCTCTTCAATAGAGGCCAAGCCTGAAGAGCTCTGAAGATAGCATGGAGTTCTAAAATGTTGATTGGTAACTTCGCCTCTTGAAGTTTCCAAACCCCTTGTGCTGTCAGAGACCCCCAGACAGCTCCCCAAGGGCAAACAAAAACATAAATTATGCTTACCTGATAATTTCCTTTTCTTCTTATGGAAAGAGTCCACAGCTGCATTCATTACTTTTGGGAATAAGAACCTGGCCACCAGGAGGAGGCAAAGACACCCCAGCCAAAGGCTTAAATACTCCTCCCACTCCCCTCATCCCCGAGTCATTCTGCTGGGAACAAGGAACAGTAGAAGAAATTATCAGGTAAGCATAATTTATGTTTTTCTTCTTGAATGGAAAGAGTCCACAGCTGCATTCATTATTTTTGGGAAAACAAAACCCAAGCTTTAAAGAACACTGAATATGAAGACGGGAGAGTACAATAGGCAGCCCATACAGAGGACACCAGGCCTGAACCTCTACACAATAAAAAATCCCGCTTCGTCCGAAGCGAGATTTTTTTAATAGGAAAAGCCCCAATGACACTGACTCGCAGCTAGTCCAGAGCCAAACTAGAGACTGCAAAACGGACTCGACTGAGCCAACAGTCTACCGAGAGACACCCGTCGCCCAACAGACAGTCCCCCACCACACACCACTCACAAATTAAGGGGACACCAGCCGAAACCCCCAAGGGGACAAGGCAAAGAAGAACCGAAGAAACCGAAAGGTCCCTTAATACAAAAAGGAACACCTCCAAGAGTGGGCCCAGCTCACAGAGACCTAAATGGACCCAAACAAGGAAGGAGGCAACGGCTATACCAAGCGAAACCCGGGATAAGACCGGACACAGAGACAAAACAGACGTCTCTCCAACAACCTGCAAGCATGGAATGCAACTGAAGAGGCAAAGTCCTCCCAGCGTCTGATTCATAGAATACCAAAGTATTCGACCATGAAAAGTGTGTAATAGACCCAGGCCAAAAACCTCAAGTTTGAGAACACAGAGTCCATAACAGGGCAACACAGAGGGTGCTTGCGAGGAAGAAGAAGCAGTCAAGCAAGAAACAGACCGCAAAAGCAACCCCCAGACGACAGAGGGCACGCTTCAGGCAACCTAAGCTGCCGGACCTACCCACAGGTTCCTAAAAAGGGGAACACAAAGCCTCCAACCGAGGCCCTTCGAGAAGGAGAGTATACCCTCAGATCCTGAAAAAAGAGTAAACCCTCTTCTGAAAACAATGGAGCAAGGTGAGAGGAAATTCAAATCCTAGCAGACTGAGCTAACAGGATAGACTCAACAAGCTCCCACATCCAGAGGAAACTGTGCCCAAACGCAGCCCTTAGACCACTCGATCATCCTGACCTACAGACCCACACCCAGCTGGACCAACCCAGCCTCAGGGATCCAAGACAGGGGAACAAAAGAATCCCAAAACTGGTACAGGAAAGAGCGTAAAGTTAGCACAGCTATCCCCAGAGAGTGCAAGTACAACCCGACTCTGAAAAACAGACAAGGCCATAGACCTAAGGATCTATCAAAACAAAGGCCCAACAAGTCTGACTTGGAGCCAACAAGACCCCAGGGGAACCAATCCCACCTTTCTACCTCCCGACTAAGAGAAGCCCCAAAAAGGACCCCAACTCCATATGGAGGAGAATATCCACTAAAGAAAAGGGAAGAGGCTGGAAGGGCAATAACTGTCGTCAAGGCCTGAAGCCACCGGCTAATGGGAAGATAAATCCCTCACACAAATGTCCTAGAAAAGGACCTCCCTACAAGTAGCTTGCCAAGCTGAGGCACAGCCAGCCCAATCGCCTGCAGAGCAGGGAATCCACGGGTACAATGGCAAGCTGACCAGGGGAATGCAACCCTAAGGCGCACCAGAAATTGCGCCAGCAGCTGGGTATGAACCAACAACCCTTGAGGCGCAAGCCACACAGCTGACCACTAGAAAACATGGGCTACTCTGCTGTAAAGAGTAAGAAATACTCAGAAAACCTGGATAACCATGACCAGGTCAGGTAGATGGAGCAAGGACATAGTCGAATTTCCCACTACCGATTCCAAAACAACCCAGACTGGGTCAGGAAAAAGGCAAAGCGTAGCCTCGGAAAGCGGAAGTCGCAGGGAGAAAAACAGGTCCGGGCACCTAATAGTTCAGGCAAACCTTACCCTAGAACTAAACACCCCAACTGGCCAAAAACCCAGGAATAAGGGAAGTGGATGCATATTCAGAGAATCCGGATAGCGAGAAGAACTTGAAAGCCCCGACCAAAGGAAGGAACCACCCCTAGCTAAAATCCAACGCTCCAAGGAGCAAGGCTAGAAGTCATATGAAGAGACTTCTCAAAGCCTCAGGACAACATAAGGGATACCTCAAGGTCAAAAAACCCTTCTAGCAGGACTAGTCTCCCCATCACCTCCACACAAGCAGAGGACACAGGGAAGAAAAGGCGCTAAGCCTTCTCAGCTACAGAAACCACAAGCTAAACAAAGTCCCCACAGGGATCAACCATCACCAGGAATGCAGATCCCTAAAAGAAGACCTAACTCACCCGGGGACAGTGGAAGAAGACCCAAAGGTCTCATAACTCAGTCAGACAGTACATGTCCAAGAGTAAGAGCTGCATCTAGATACACTATAAACAGCTTACGCGCACACCCTCAAGGTGCCAAAAGCTGCAACTGGTTTCACACCGCAAACCTTCCGTATGCTAGACAGCTAACCAAGCTGTTGGATCAAGCCCCAAAGGGACAAATCCAGAGGCCGAAAACTGAAGGCCAAACCGCTCAAAATGCAGTAAAGGGGCGCTAAGCCATCCAACCCTCCCCCGCATGGAGGAGGAAACTCTAGGTTCTGATGAAATCAGATGTCAGATAGAGTGACGCAGCGGAACACTCCCCTACCCGGTCATCTATGACTGAAAGCTATAAGGACTGAAACAATCCTTCCCGCCTCACGAACCCACAGGTCCTGTCAAATGCTAGTTGAACATGAAAAACAATGATAACCTGAGCACTCAGCGCTTCTACCGAACCAGCCCAGCAGAAACAGCGCCATGTGTCTGAACAGCCGCAAGACCGAACGAACCCGACAGGACCAGCCTGCACCAAGGGTCCTAACCGGCAAGCTGCATAAATTCTTCCTCATAGGGGAAACACAAATAAAACAGACATTGATAACATAGGACTAACATGTCCAAAACAACTTCTGAAGAAGTAATAAAAAGAGTATCAATCCCAGATGGTTCACAAAGGAAACAAAAACAAATTAAAGATATCCCATCGGATACAAATAAAATATAAGGCAACCCAGAGGTTAACGCCCAAAAAGACACAGGCCTACCCAAAGGACCAGCCAAACGGAGCCCTAGCTTTCAAAAACTGGGAAAGATCTCAATCAAATGACAATCAGGAGATTACCTCATCCCCACATGTCTAATGAGATGCACCATTCAAATTAGCAGAAAATCCCTGTATCTGGTAACGATAGGGTCATTCAATAACTGAAAAATATGTCTGAGCCATAAGCAAAGGCACACAATCCTGTAACGAAAGGCACAACACTCAGGGACAGTTACACCCACGGGGAACTGTAGAGGCCCTCTCCAAGGTGGAAGACCAGGGACAATAGGGCACAAGCACATTCTCAAATAAACGTCTGGACTCTGCGGACAAACAATCGCCAACATTATGAGGAAGCAAAAACATGCCGCAACCTCCAGGGGGGAACATGCTACCCTGCCTGGGTTACCTGCATGTGTAGAAGTATGCATTGGTAGGGAACTCGCCTCTCAGAGGACGGGACCCCCAGAGGCGGATGGCTCAGCAGTCCCTTGATTCCCCGAGCCCGAGGAACCAGGCACTCTCATATGGCATACGGAACAAAACAAGGCCATCCGGATTCTTTACCGGACACAGAATCTGAAATCAAAATAGTCTCAGTATTAGAATCCTCCGTAACTGAATCCATAACTGGATAGAGGATATATAAATATGGACCAACAAAAACCGCATCTGACCCGCCCAATGGCTGGGGCACTCGCCACCTCCAATGACCAGACCCCTGCGGACTAGAAAAATTCCTACTCCACACGGTCGGAAATGCGGAAATGGAAAACTGAGCGTAACCACGCCCGAACACAAGGTGAACCGTACAGTCCAAAAAAGTGCACCCAACCAAATAGGCTGCGACACTTCCAAAGGCCTCGAAGTTCCAAACCACAAGCTCATAAACATCACACATAAGCAGGTTGAGCCACATAACAAACATGATTATAAACCCCCCTGTTCAATAACCCTCCTCAGGAGATATTAACCCTCAATTCCAAGATACTAAGAGAGACTCACTGAGACCATTATGATAAGTTAGACCCGCAAGGTGGTAGCCTCTCAGGAAAACATTCAAATTACAGTACATTGATGAATAAAGTAAAATGAAACTATCTTACCGGAATCTACGCCATGGAATAGGAACACGTCCTTTCAAGAGTGACGGATAGTAGCATCGCCTCCGCCATGGATTTGAGAGAAGAAAGCAGGCAGCGGAGCGAAGTTAGACAACGCTGATTGCTTGAGGAGCTGTTAACATGAGTCGGGATGGTTTCGCAGAAAGACTCTCCCTGCATCTCCAGACTCTGTCATCCAAGCCCTCACTGAGAGACTGACAGGACTACTTAAAACTCTTGTCCCATGCCGAAGAGTAGTACCCTCCATAAGATACAAAAATTAAAAATTCTGACACTTCTATGCCAACCTCCTGGGATGAAAGGCAAACAATGACGGGGGGATAAGGGGAGTGGGAGGAGTATTTAAGCCTTTGGCTGGGGTGTCTTTGCCTCCTCCTGGTGGCCAGGTTCTTATTCACAAAAGTAATGAATGCAGCTGTGGACTCTTTCCATTTAAGAAGAAAAGAGGCCCCTTGAATAATCCGATGATGGCCTAACCACCAAGACAGAGAGAGTTTAATGCTGGGATTTAGGTTGGTTTCCAAATAGGGGGAGGAGTGCAACAGCTGCACACTCCATGTCGGCGTGTTGGTCCGACTAAGGGAAAAACTCTACCCCACTCATAGCCTCATAGCCCCGGTTCCAAAGGGGTTCAGCTGGCTGGAGCGTGGCCTTGGGTCAGCGTGAGAAGGGAACCCACATTGCGGGCGAATCCGCGGCGGCTAGACCGCTTACTACTTTTAACTTTAGTGACTGGGTATTGGAAAGCGGAGTGAATACCTAAGACCCTAATTCCTGGAATTACAAGTACCTGCGAGATTACCTGTCAAAGGCAGTAAGGATCGCACAGAACACACAAGGAGGCTCGGCTACACTGCAGTGGGAGACGCTGCTGACGTGCGGAGGGATCCGAGCGTCACGCTCCTCCCCAGCAGCGATTGGGAGCAGTGCGTTGTTGTTGGGCCAGAGACCGGTGACCGGTTGTGCAGAAGCTGCATGGGGGATGCTCGGTGTACCCGTGAGAAGTGCCTAAGTGAATCTCCAGAGTGGCGGCTGGTGACAGCAGGGTGAGATCGCAGGTGTTTATTCCGACTGGTGAAGCAGTTGAACTACCGAGGTCCCGCATTCTATTCCGGTTAAAAGTAGTGTGGTCCCAAGCAACGGAGCAGCTGAGTATACTATCTATTGGGGTTAAATAGTCCCCGGGTATTTGACCCTTCACAGGTACTGGTGATCATTTGATGGTACGGAGCTGTTAGCCACTGGGCCTTAGGGAGCTGAAATAAGCACACAAAGTACTTTTGTCGGTGAACTGGCTAAAGAACGCGGTTACCTTAAATTTCAAGTTTTTGGCTAAGAACTTAAGCCCTCATTGAGAACTCAAAAGTTATCGAAATAATGGCTTCAGAGGGTTGTTTTTTTCTTTTTTTTCCTCAGCTAAAGTGGACTCTGCTAATTAACTGTCCTGAATAGGAAGAACACTTTTGTGATTTGTTTTTTTTTATTTTTTTTGTTTTTGTTGTTTCTCTTTTCCTTTCTTTGATAATATTACTATGGTAAAAACCCTGACTGTAGGAGACTAGTAGTATTGAAAAAGTGTTAAGGGCTATTTTTGGTATAGTAAATACTATATTTTGGTTTATTAGTAACTGCTTGCGTTGCATGCATATAGTATGTTTCTAATCTTGCTCTATTAAGTAAGGCCTAGATTTGGAGTTTTGTCGGTAACGACCCGAAAAACTAACGCCGGCTTTTTTCTGGCCGCACCATAAAAATAACTCTGGTATCAAGAGTCCACATAAAGGCTGCGTTAGGCTCCAAAAAAGGAGCGTAGAGCATTTTTAACGCAGCTTCAACTCTCGATACCAGAGTTGCTTACGGACGCGGCCAGCCTCAAAAACGTGCTCGTGCACGATTCTCCCATAGGAAACAATGGGGCTGTTTGAGCTGAAAAAAAACCTAACACCTGCAAAAAAAGCCGCGTTCAGCTCCTAACGCAGCCCCATTGTTTGCTATGCGGTAACCCTTCCTACGTCTGCACTTAACACTCTAACATGTACCCCGAGTCTAAACACCCCTAACCTTACACTTATTAACCCCTAATCTGCCGCCCCCGCTATCGCTGACCCCTGCATATTATTTTTAACCCCTAATCTGCCGCTCCATAAACCGCCGCTACTTACATTATCCCTATGTACCCCTAATCTGGTTCCCTAACATCGCCGACCCCTATATTATATTTATTAACCCCTAATCTGCCCCCCACAACGTCGCCTAAACCTACCTACAATAATTAACCCCTAATCTGCCGACCGCAAAGCGCCGCCACCTACGTTATCCTTATGTACCCCTAATCTGCTGCCCCTAACACCGCCGACCCCTATATTATATTTATTAACCCCTAATCTGCCACCCACAACGTCGCCTCCACCTGCCTACACTTATTAACCCCTAATCTGCCGACCGGACCTGAGCGCTACTATAATAAAGTTATTAACCCCTAATCCGCCTCACTAACCCTATATTAAATAGTATTAACCCCTAATCTGCCCTCCCTAACATCGCCGACACCTAACTTCAATTATTAACCCCTAATCTGCCGACCGGAGCTCACCGCTATTCTAATAAATGGATTAACCCCTAAAGCTAAATCTAACCCTAACACTAACACCCCCCTAAGTTAAATATAATTTAAATGTAACGAAATAAATTAACTCTTATTAAATAAATTATTCCTATTTAAGCTAAATACTTACCTGTAAAATAAATCCTAATATAGCTACAATATAAATTATATTTATATTATAGCTATTTTAGGATTAATATTTATTTTACAGGTAACTTTGTATTTATTTTAACCAGGTACAATAGCTATTAAATAGTTAAGAACTATTTAATAGCTAAAATAGTTAAAATAATTACAAATTTACCTGTAAAATAAATCCTAACCTAAGTTACAATTAAAACTAACACTATACTATCAATAAATTAATTAAATAAAATACCTACAATTAACCTAACACTACACTATCAATAAATTAATTAAATAAACTACCAACAATTAACCTAACACTACACTATCAATAAATTAATTAAATACAATTCCTACAAATAAATACAAATAAATAAACTTGCTAAAGTACAAAAAATAAAAAAGAACTAAGTTACAAAAAATAAAAAAATATCTACAAACATAAGAAAAATATTACAACAATTTTAAACTAATTACACCTACTCTAAGCCCCCTAATAAAACAACAAAGCCCCCCAAAATAAAAAATGCCCTACCCCATTCTAAATTACTAAAGTTAAAAGCTCTTTTACCTTACCAGCCCTGAACAGGGCCCTTTGCGGGGCATGCCCCAAGAAGTTCAGCTCTTTTGCCTGTAAAAAAAAAGACAATACCCCCCCCAACATTACAACCCACCACCCACATACCCCTAATCTAACCCAAACCCCCCTTAAATAAACCTAACACTAAGCCCTGAAGATCATCCTACCTTGTCTTCACCTCACCAGGTATCACCGATCCGTCCTGGCTCCAAAATCTTCATCCAACCCAAGCGGGGGTTGGCGATCCATCATCCGGTGCCTGAAGAGGTCCAGAAGAGGCTCCAAAGTCTTCATCCTATCCGGGAAGAAGAGGCGATCTGGACCGGCAACCATCTTGATCCAAGCGGCATCTTCTATCTTCATCCGATGACGACCGGCTCCATCCTGAAGACCTCCACCGTGGACCCATCTTCTTCCGGCGACGTCCAACTGCAGAATGACTGTTCCTTTAAGGGACGTCATCCAAGATGGCGTCCCTCGAAATCCGATTGGCTGATAGGATTCTATCAGCCAATCGGAATTAAGGTAGGAATATTCTGATTGGCTGATGGAATCAGCCAATCAGAATCAAGTTCAATCCGATTGGCTGATCCAATCAGCCAATCAGATTGAGCTCGCATTCTATTGGCTGTTCCGATCAGATTGAACTTGATTTTGATTGGCTGATTCCATCAGCCAATCAGAATATTCCTACCTTAATTCCGATTGGCTGATAGAATCCTATCAGCCAATCGGAATTCGAGGGACGCCATCTTGGATGACGTCCCTTAAAGGAACCGTCATTCTGCAGTTGGACGTCGCCGGAAGAAGATGGGTCCGCGGTGGAGGTCTTCAGGATGGAGCCGGTCGTCATCGGATGAAGATAGAAGATGCCGCTTGGATCAAGATGGTTGCCGGTCCGGATCGCCTCTTCTTCCCGGATAGGATGAAGACTTTGGAGCCTCTTCTAGACCTCTTCAGGCACCGGATGATGGATCGCCAACCCCCGCTTGGGTTGGATGAAGATTGTGGAGCCAGGACGGATCGGTGATACCTGGTGAGGTGAAGACAAGGTAGGATGATCTTCAGGGGCTTAGTGTTAGGTTTATTTAAGGGGGGTTTGGGTTAGATTAGGGGTATGTGGGTGGTGGGTTGTAATGTTGGGGGGGGGGGTATTGTATGTTTTTTTTTTACAGGCAAAAGAGCTGAACTTCTTGGGGCATGCCCCGCAAAGGGCCCTGTTCAGGGCTGGTAAGGTAAAAGAGCTTTTAACTTTAGTAATTTAGAATAGGGTAGGGCATTTTTTATTTTGGGGGGCTTTGTTGTTTTATTAGGGGGCTTAGAGTAGGTGTAATTAGTTTAAAATTGTTGTAATATTTTTCTTATGTTTGTAGATATTTTTTTATTTTTTGTAACAGTTCTTTTTTATTTTTTGTACTTTAGCAAGTTTATTTATTTGTATTTATTTGTAGGAATTGTATTTAATTAATTTATTGATAGTGTAGTGTTAGGTTAATTGTAGGTAGTTTATTTAAAGGATTACTTTCTGTTATAATTTTTAAGCTAAACAACTAACATATTAAAGTTAATAAACATTAATTAAAACCTACTGACCTATATTTTCTCCAAAACGAAGTTTCATAACGTTCTAAAAGTTATATCTTTTATTCGCCGATGATGTCACGTTATCCTGCCCACTATTTTCAGCACTGCATGTTCAAAATACTTAAACCAATAACTTTGTGTTTAAAGCGCCATTTTGAAACCTAGGTATTGTAAACGGATTGGTACAGAGCAAAGGATACCCACAGAGTGGGTTTGGAAAACAATTAAATTTGCAGACAAGATTTCTGATATACGGTAGAGATATGTTAATGAAATGCTATTGATAAAAAGCGTATTTGGGGTAGTTAGTTAGTAACAGGCAAAGAAAATATTTACTTACAGTGGCCCTTTAATTAATTTATTGATAGTGTAGTGTTAGGTTAATTGTAGGCAATTGTAGGTATTTTATTTAATTAATTTATTGATAGTATAGTGTTAGTTTTAATTGTAACTTAGATTAGGATTTATTTTACAGGTAAATTTGTAATTATTTTAACTATTTTAGCTATTAAATAGTTCTTAACTATTTAATAGCTATTGTACCTGGTTAAAATAAATACAAAGTTACCTGTAAAATAAATATTAATCCTAAAATAGCTACAATATAATTATAATTTATATTGTAGCTATATTAGGATTTATTTTACAGGTAAGTATTTAGCTTTAAAATAGGAATAATTTATTTAATAAGAGTTAATTTATTTCGTTAGATTTAAATTATATTTAATTTAGGGGGGTGTTAGTGTTAGGGTTAGACTTAGCTTTAGGGGTTAATCCATTTATTAGAATAGCGGTGAGCTCCGGTCGGCAGATTAGGGGTTAATAATTGAAGTTAGGTGTCGGCGATGTTAGGGAGGGCAGATTAGGGGTTAATACTATTTATTATAGGGTTAGTGAGGCGGATTATGGGTTAATAACTTTATTACAGTAGCGCTCAGGTCCGCTCGGCAGATTAGGGGTTAATAAGTGTAGGCAGGTGGAGGCGACGTTGTGGGGGGCAGATTAGGGGTTAATAAATATAATATAGGGGTCGGCGGTGTTAGGGGCAGCAGATTAGGGGTACATAGCTATAATGTAGCTGGCGGCGGCGTGCGGACGGCAGATTAGGGGTTAATAAGTGTAGGTAGCTGGTGGCGACATTGGGGGCGGCAGATTAGGGGTTAATAAATATAATATAGGGGTCGGCGGTGTTAGGGGCAGCAGATTAGGGGTACATAAGGATAATGTAGGTGGCGGTCGGCAGATTAGGGGTTAAAAAAATTTATCCGAGTGTCGGCGATGTGGGGGACCTCAGTTTAGGGGTACATAGGTAGTTTATGGGTGTTAGTGTACTTTAGAGTACAGTAGTTAAGAGCTTTATAAACCGGCGTTAGCCCAGAAAGCTCTTAACTACTGACTATTTTCCTGCGGCTGGAGTTTTGTCGTTAGATGTCTAACGCTCACTTCAGACACGACTCTAAATACCGGAGTTAGAAAGATCCCATTGAAAAGATAGGATACGCAATTGACGTAAGGGGATCTGCGGTATGGAAAAGTCGCGGCTGAAAAGTGAGCGTTAGACCCTATTTTGAGTGACTCCAAATACCGGCGGTAGCCTAAAACCAGCGTTAGGAGCCTCTAACGCTGGTTTTCACGGCTAACACCAAACTCTAAATCTAGGCCTAAGATAGTTATAAGATATTTTTGGGTGTCTTTTTGCTTAGAGCAAGGTATATTTAATATCTCTTCTGTTTTTCAGCAGGAATTAACTCTCTAGTGTTAAAAGCACTAAATTCCAGGCATTAGTAGAAGCCAGCAGAGGGCAGGCTCACCCCTCTATCACATTTAAGTTTAATACTTGGCAGGTTAGCTGCCATTAGTACACGTAAAAGAATTTAGTATATACACTGATAAACACAATTATGGTAACTATTGGGAGCGGATCATAATTTTTGATATGTATAAGGTCCCATCTTTTTTTTCTTTTTTCCCTAGGATTAAAGGGAATAACTTTGGTGCCAATTTGTATTTCACAACATCACCATCTCACATGATAGCCAGACACGGAGAATAAGGAAGGTGCTGGCTGGTTAATTGTTTTCTGGTTTTTTATTTTTTTTCATATAATTATTTGTGGGGGAATAGGGATTTGTTTTTTTGTGTTTGTTTTTCTTATTTTTATCACATTGTATGGATAAGTTTGTTTCACAGGTTAGAGTCAGTTCTCCAAAGATGCCGGTAAAGCTCAAGGATAAAAAAGCCAAAATGGCTGACACTAGTATAGAGGTAGTTTCAGATGTTAGCCCTGCAGGTTCTGATACGCAAGCTTTGATGGGTCAGCTAAGTGCCCTTTTTTCCCCTCAGTTTGAGATGATTAAGAAGGAGTTAGGAGTTATAGCAACAGAAATAGGGGTACTCTCCTCTGAAATAAAGCAATTTTCAGCAAGGATGTTAGAGGCAGAAAACAGAATTTCACTATTAGAAGATCAGGTAAATTCTCAAGAGAGTATATCTCAGAATCAGGAGGCTAGGATTGGCAGTATGCAATTGCGTCTGGAGGATCTTGAGGATCGCTCCAGACGCAATAACATCAGGGTAATTGGCCTTCCGGAGTCTTCTGAGTTTGATGATATCGGTAAATTTATGTCTATTACTCTACCACAAGCCCTGAGTATGTCACCACAGTCCTTACCATTAGTAGTTGAAAGGACACATAGAGTT
The DNA here is from genome assembly GCF_027579735.1 of Bombina bombina. Taxonomy (NCBI): domain Eukaryota; kingdom Metazoa; phylum Chordata; class Amphibia; order Anura; family Bombinatoridae; genus Bombina; species Bombina bombina. Next base: position 803,506,026 of record NC_069502.1, on the reverse strand, counting down.
GGTTATAAGAGAACGGTAGAGTCTGGTTCTGTTCGACCTAGAATGGTAATTTGTAAATTCTTGAAATTTCAGGATAAAGTGGAAATGTTAAAAAGGTATAAAAACTCTAGCCCCTTGTTATTTGGCAATAATAAGATTCTCTTGTTCCAAGATTATTCTGCGGAAACATCCGCTAAGAGGAAAGTGATGGCGCCATATTGCACGCAGTTAATAAATAAGGGGTTAAATGCACGTTTATTCTATCCGGCCAGAATTGTAGTTGAAGATAGGGGAACAAGGCATATTTTTAACCAAATAGATGAAGTCAAAAGCTTCATTAAAACATATAATGGTAATTTAGAGCAGTTATCCAACCCAGTTAGGAATACATAGTCAAAAGGATTGTTGTGGTTTGTAAGGATATGTAATGTTAAGGAATTATGGTAAAGCCTAAATTACCCAATCATTTATATGGTTTTTTTAAAAAAAAAATTTTTTACTGCTGCATTGAGGTTTCTATTGAATGGTAATTTTTTTTTTGCTTCCAATATGTTTTATGCTTCTACATTTATCCCTTTTTTTTTTTTTCTTTTTTCAAGAAAGCAGGCGTAGCTATCTTAATCCACAAAAATTTTGAGTATAAAATTATTAAGACAGAAATAGATACAGCAGCCAGATTTATTTTCCTTCAGATTAGTATTAAGGGGACGATATTCTCACTTTGCAATGTTTACGGTCCCAATAAATTCTCCTCTGAATTTTGGGGGAAGATCAAAGCAAAAATATTCCCATTTAAAGCTGAGAACTTAGTGCTATGTGGTGATTTTAATATGACCATACATCCAATATTAGATCGTTTTTCAAAGAAAAATATGGTAGTCTATAAGAAAGAAGCTAAATATTTTAAATTTTTTTGTCAAAAGTTAAATCTGGTCGATATATGGAGGATGCAAAATCCTGATATGCAGAAATTTACGTGCAAATCTAAGGCTCACAGAACCTTTTCAAGAATCGACCTGTTTTTGGTTTCTGAGGCGGTATCTATTTGGAAACTGGAAGCAGAAATTGGTCAAATTTTGATTTCAGATCATGCCACTATTTCATTATCCTTTCCTTCTTGTGGGAGGAGCAAAGCAGACAATTCAGTCTTTTTTTTTCCCCCAGACATTTATACGCAGATGCAAGATTTTGCTCTTGGATGAGGCAAAAGTGGTTAGAATATAGGAGGTTTAATGACTGTTATAGAAACAAGACAGAAATTTATTGGGAAGCGCTAAAAGCTGTGTTGCGGGGAGAGATTACAGCTTATGTCAAAAAGCGGGAGAAAATGATGAAGGCAAGGGAAACCCAATTATCCAATAAGGTAAAGAATGCATACGGGAATCTCCAGTTAGATCCCTCTATATCTAATTGGGATGTATATTTAGAACGGAGAAGAGAGAGAGATATCTTTTTAAATCAAAGATCACAGGAGGAAGAAATAAGAATAAATAAACATTATAGGGGAATTAATGGGAGTTCGGCTAAATATCTAGCTAAATTGACCAAAAGTAGAAAGAAAAAAAATCTTATTGCAGCAATAAAGTATAAAGGAGTAAGATACATGGATACTAAAGAAATAGGTGAGGTCTTTTTCAATTATTATCAACAGCTATATGCTTCGTTTGATATAAATTATTCTAATCAAGAGCAATTTTGGTCCAGGATTCAGACTCCCAAGGTACATGTAGAGGAATTGGTTTCATTGAATGACCCTATTACAATTTTAGAGATTAGCAAGGCAATTGATCAGTTAAAATTGAATAAAGCAGCTGGCCCGGATGGGTTCCTGGCAGAATTTTATAAAGCTTTAAAAGATGACCTGCTTGAAATATTACAGGAGTTATTTAACATGTATTATACGAGGGGAGATTCTATCTCAGGGTATTTTTCTGCAGCAAACATCTCCCTTATTCATAAAAAAGGTAAAGATCCAGAGGATCCTGCCTCCTATAGACCAATTTCGGTATTAAACACTGATTATAAGATATTAACTGCCATTGTCTCTGCTAGACTGTCGCGGTGTTTACAGGATCTGATACATCCGGATCAATCGGGTTTTATGACTTCTAGAAATCCAATAAAGAATTTTCGTAAAGTTGTGGTCTTTCTAGATTATGCATGGAATATCTGTCAAAATGATGGGAGACAGGGTGAACTGGATAGGGCAGTGCTTACATTAGACGCAACTAAAGCCTTCGATTCTATCATTTGGGTCCATTTATTTCGTGCCCTTGAGATATTTGGGTTTAAGGGAAATTTTGTTCAGTTTGTTAAAAAAATTTATACTAAACCGGTTTCATATTTATTGGTTAATAGAGTGTGTTCTCAACCTATAATTTTACAGCGTGGGACCAGACAGGGATGTCCGTTATCCCCACTATTATTTAATGTCGCCTTGGAACCGTTTGCAATTGGGCTTAGGGAAAGTTTATCTGGCATCTCATTGGGTTCTCAGAGTTTAAAAGTATTATTGTATGCTGAAGACATCCTTATTTTTATGGAGAATCTTCAGCAATCTATCCCAACTTTGTTGTCACTCCTTGAGGAATTTGGATCATTTTCAGGGTACAAAATTAATGCGGATAAAAGCGAATTAATGTTGGTAGGTAAATCAGTTATCCCTGCGGTTAAAATTCCTTTTAAGAGGGTTGACGCTATTAAATATCTTGGATTAGTATTACATATGAATCCTAAGAGGTGGTATTCTGATAATTATATTCCTCTATTGCAAAAAATTAAATGTGATTTACAACTGTGGGCTTCTTTTCCACTTGCGATTACCGCAAGGGTGAATCTAATTAAAACAATAATTTTCCCTCGCCTTCTCTACCCACTTCAAAATTTGCCAGTATTTATACCCAACAAAGATATCAAGGAATTATACGGGTATATCTCTAAATTTCTTTGGAAAGATAAAAAACCCCGTATAGCTCTTAAGAAGTTAATGCAGAAGACTTCCTTAGGTGGTATGGCATTACCGGATATTAAAATATACAATATAGTTACATTGATAAAATTTGCCTTTGATTGGATTTCGGAGGCTAATAACGGTTGCTGCTCTTCCTGAGGAGTCGGCAATAATATATCCCTTTGTTTTAAAGGCAATCCTTCATTGTAAGCCGCAACAATTACCATTTAATGTTTTTTCACTTATTTCATTTAAGAATATAGTAATAGCTTGGCATAAGTTCTGCACCTTGTTGGGCATAGATCCATCATATTCAGATTTCTTACCTATTAAGGGTAATCCCCAATTCATTCCGGGTATTTCTCAGAGAGTATTTGACCTTTGGGCTGAAAAAGGGTTAAAATTGGTTAAACAACTTTTTGACAGTAATTATCATGTGTTAGATGTGGAATCCTTTTTTAATCTGTTAGAGTTGCCAAGGGCTAACCTGTTTGCATACCTTCAGATTCTGCATTTTATTTCTGCTCAGGAGTGGGTGTTCCCTTTGTCAGCTGTATGGTCAGAAGTCAGAGTCATCATTCAGAAATTTTCGAGGCGGGACACATCGGTCTCATTGATTTATGACATTATGTTATCTAAACAAAGTCAAGTATATGTAGATAAGATGTGTAGTTTCTGGCTTACTTTGTTTCCTGATATAGATAATGAGACCATAGAACAGAGTTTTTCTAGGTTGAAGAAATGTAAAGTTCCTGTTAGCTGGAAAGAATCGCACATGAAGCTAATTAATCATTTTTATTTTTATCCGTTGAAGATAGCTAAATTTTATCCAGCCAGGTCAAGCAGATGCTCTAAATGTTCTCAGATGGGTGCAGACTTATTGCATATGTTTTGGTTTTGTCCCAAAATTAATCAATTGTGGCTGAAGATTGCCTATTGGTTTAATACACGCCTTAAGATCTCGGTTAAAATGAGACCACAAGATATTGTGTTTCTAATCCCTATGCGAAATGAGAGTGAGAATTATTGGGGTAGTACCATTAACACTATTATTTTGACTGTCAGGTATCTTATATTAAAATATTGGATATCAAATAGAGCTCTGGGGTTTAATGAGGCTATGAAAGTTATCCAAGAATAGATAATTTTTGAAGCTTATCATTTGCAAGAAGCTACATATAGGAGAGTTAAACGTTTTCTGGTAGCCTGGTGCCCATTCATAAAGTCCTACCCCCTTCCTATACAGAAACAGATTTGTTCTCCGTTTCTTTCATCCGTGAGTTTTATAGAATTAGTACTACTAGGTGCATTTCCTTCTTCATGGATCGATACTAGGTAGGTTAAGATAGTATTAACTAGGCATTGCTATGTTTTTTTTGTTTTTTGTTTTTTTTTCTCCTCTCCTTTTCCTTCTTTTTCCTTTTTCTTTCTCTTCCTAAGGGTATTGTTTTTCTTTTTTGGTATCACGTAGTTTTACGTGAATTGTAAAATATTTCTAAAAAGCGCACCATGGAAATGAAGCTAGCTTATGTGTAAGCAATAGTCTTATGTCAAATAAGATGGAATTTTTTTTGTCAAGAAGATTTGCTTTGCTTTTTCTGGTTGATCTATGACTATGATGTATTGTATTATTTGGTGTGAATTAAATAAATATTTAAAAAAAAATAAAAATGCTGGGATTTAAGTATATCAACTGTGATATCTGAGTATAATCCCTGCATCATTGATTCAGCATGCAAAGCTGCAGAGGTCTCATATGAAAACGAGCAAAGGGGATCGCGTCCTATGCTGCAGTCATAAGAACTAAAACTTCCATGCACATAGCCACTGAAGGGAATGATCGAGACTGAAGGTTTAGACAAGCTAAAACCAATTTCATTTGCCTCTTGTCTGTTAAAGACAGAGTCATTGACACTGAATCTATCTGGAAACCTAAAAAGGTGACCTTTGTTTGAGGAATCAAGAAATTCTTTGGTAAATTGATCCTCCAACCATGCCTTTGAAGAAACGACACTAGTTGTTTTGTGTGAGATTCTGCTAAATGAAAAGACTGAGCTAGTACCAAGATATCATCCAAATAAGGAAACACTGCAATACCCTGCTCTCTGATTACTGATAGAAGGGCACCTAGAACCTTCAAAAAGATTCTTGGAGCTGTCGCTAGGCCAAATGAAAGAGCGACAAACTGGTAATGCTTGTCTAGAAAAGAGAATCTCAGAAACCGATAGTGGTCTCGATAAATTGGAACATGAAGATAAGCATCCTTTAAGTCTATTGTGGACATAAATGTCCTTGCTGAACAAAAGGCAGAGTAGTCCTTGTAATCACCATCTTGAAAGTTGGGACTCTTACAAAACTGGTCTGAAAGAATTCTCTTTCTTTGGGACAATGAATACATTTGAATAAAACCCCAAATCCTGTTCTTGTAGAGGAACCGGAACAATCACCCCTGAAAGCTGTAGATCTGAAACACATTTCAGAAAAGCCTGAGCTTTCACAGGATTTGTTGGAATATGAGAAAGAATCTTCTCACAGGAGGCCTTATTCTGAATTCTATTCGATACCCTTGAGACACAATATTCTGAATCCACTGATTTTGAACAGAACCAGACCAAATTTCCTGAAAAAAATTCAATCTACCCCCCACCAGCTGAACTGGATTGAGGGCCGCACCTACATGCAGTCTTGGGGGCTAGATTTGGTTTTTTATAAGGCTTGGTTTTATTCCAATTTGAGGATGGTTTCCAATTGGAACCAGAGGCCTTAGGGGAAGGAGTAGACTTTTGTTCCTTATTCTGACGAAAGGAACGAAAATGATTAGGAGCCTTAAATTTACCCTTAGATCTTTTTTATCTTGAGGTAAGAAAACTCCCTTCCCACCAGTAACAGTGGACATAATAGAATTTTATTGAGAACCAAATAAAATTCTTACCCTGGAAAGATAGAGATAGTAATCTAGATTTAGACACCATGTCAGCATTCCAAGATTTAAGCCATAAAGCTCTTCTGGCTAAAATAGCTAAAGACATAGATTTAACATCAATCTTAATAATGTCAAATATAGCATCACAAATGAAATGATTAGCATGTTGAAGCAAAAGAATAATGCTGGACAAATCATGATCTTCTACCTGCCGTGCTAAACTATCCAACGGAAAAGTTGAAGCAGCGCCACATCAGCCATTGAAATAGCAGGTCTAAAAATATAGCCAGAATGTAAAGCTAATGAATTAAAAAGAGGAAGGAATAAGTGACTGGTAGCTAAACAAAAAAACAACAAAATTACAAATATGTATAGTATTTAGGATAAAAAAAATCTTTGTTACAGATATGGGTTACTTTACTTAATGGTAACGGAGTGATAAAGCTGTGGTAACGGCAAAATGTGTTGATGGCGATTTTTCACGAAACTACTATTTGAAAAACGGAGGATTGCATCAGACTGAATAAAGAACTAATTCTTTACTAAACTCTGCGCAGAGTAGGGATCCATAGCAACCCAACAACATTAATCCTCTGTCGATTGGTTGTTCAGACCACGTGATACAGAAACGCCGACAGGACAGACAAGGAAGTGCAGTGAGAAGCCCAGATACCATACAGGGCTTTATAGACACCTGTGCCTAGGCTCGTCAGAACAGCTAACACATTTAGCCACTACGGACATCCAGAGAGCCGTTGCATTATACAAGAGGTGTAAAAGCCTGTATGTGTGATTTTGGAAAATACCTCTGTCAGCTTTAACTGTTATACAATCATTTTTAACAAGAATATCCAACACTAACAACAAAAACATAATTTATGCTTACCTTGTAGTGTATCCAGTCCACCATCCATTACTTGTGGGATATTCTCCTTCCCAACAGGAAGTTGCAAGAGGATCACCCACAGCAGAGCTGCTATATAGCTCCTCCCCTCACTGCCATATCCAGTCATTCGACCAAAACAACACGAGAAAGGAGAAACCATAGGGTGCAGTGGTGACTGTAGTTTAATTAAAATTTAGACCTGCCTTAAAAGGACAGGGCGGGCCGTGGACTGGATACACTACAAGAGAAATACATTTATCAGGTAAGCATAAATTATGTTTTCTCTTGTTAAGTGTATCCAGTCCACGGATCATCCATTACTTGTGGGATACCAATACCAAAGCTAAAGTACACGGATGATGGGAGGGACAAGGCAGGAACTTAAAACGGAAGGAACCACTGCCTGTAGAACCTTTCTCCCAAAAACAGCCTCCGAAGAAGCAAAAGTGTCAAATTTGTAAAATTTTGAAAAGGTGTGAAGCGAAGACCAAGTCGCAGCCTTGCAAATCTGTTCAACAGAGGCCTCATTTTTAAAGGCCCAGGTGGAAGCCACAGCTCTAGTAGAATGAGCTGTAATCCTTTCAGGGGGCTGCTGTCCAGGCTAAGCGTATTATGCTCCGAAGCCAAAAGGAGAGAGAGGTTGTCGAAGCTTTTTGACCTCTCCTCTGTCCAGAGTAAACGACAAACAGGGCAGATGTTTGACGAAAATCTTTAGTAGCCTGTAAGTAAAACTTCAAGGCACGGACTACGTCCAGATTATGCAAAAGACGTTCCTTCTTTGAAGAAGGATTAGGACACAATGATGGAACAACAATCTCTTGATTGATATTCCTGTTAGAAACCACCTTAGGTAAAAACCCAGGTTTGGTACGCAGAACTACCTTGTCTGAATGAAAAATCAGATAAGGAGAATCACAATGTAAGGCATATAACTCAGAGACTCTTCGAGCCGAGGAAATAGCCATCAAAAACAGAACATTCCAAGATAAAAGTTTAATATCAATGGAATGAAGGGGTTCAAACGGAACTCCCTGAAGAACTTTAAGAACCAAGTTTAAACTCCACGGGGGAGCAACAGTTTTAAACACAGGCTTAATCCTAACCAAAGCCTGACAAAATGCCTGGACGTCTGGAACTTCTGCCAGACGCTTGTGCAAAAGAATAGACAGAGCAGAGATCTGTCCTTTTAAAGAACTAGCTGATAAGCCTTTGTCCAAACCCTCTTGGAGAAAGGACAATATCCTAGGAATCCTAACCTTACTCCATGAGTAACTCTTGGATTCACACCAATAAAGATATTTACGCCATATCTTATGGTAGATTTTCCTGGTGACAGGCTTCCGAGCCTGTATTAAGGTATCAATGACCGACTCGGAGAAGCCACGCCTTGATAGAATCAAGCGTTCAATCTCCATGCAGTCAGTCTCAGAGAAATTAGATTTGGATGATAGAAAGGACCTTGTATTAGAAGGTCCTGCCTCAGAGGCAGAGTCCATGGTGGAAGAGATGACATGTCCACTAGGACTGCATACCAGGTCCTGCGTGGCCACACAGGCACTATCAGAATCACCGATGCTCTCTCCTGTTTGATTTTGGCAATCAGTCGAGGGAGCAGAGGAAACGGTGGAAACACATAGGCCAGGTTGAAGAACCAAGGAGCTGCTAGAGCATCTATCAGCGTTGCTCCCGGGTCCCTGGACCTGGATCCGTAACAAGGAAGCTTGGCGTTCTGGCGAGACGCCATGAGATCCAGTTCTGGTTTGCCCCAACGATGGACCAGTTGAGCAAACACCTCCGGATGGAGTTCCCACTCCCCCGGATGAAAAGTCTGACGACTTAGAAAATCCGCCTCCCAGTTCTCTACGCCTGGGATGTGGATCGCTGAAAGGTGGCAAGAGTGAGACTCTGCCCAGCGAATTATCTTTGAGACTTCTAACATCGCTAGGGAACTCCTGGTTCCCCCTTGATGGTTGATGTAAGCCACAGTCGTGATGTTGTCCGACTGAAATCTGATGAACCTCAGTGTTGCTAACTGAGGCCAAGCTAGAAGAGCATTGAATATTGCTCTTAACTCCAGAATATTTATTGGGAGGAGTTTCTCCTCCTGAGTCCACGATCCCTGAGCCTTCAGGGAGTTCCAGACTGCGCCCCAACCTAGAAGGCTGGCATCTGTTGTTACAATCGTCCAATCTGGCCTGCGAAAGGTCATACCCTTGGACAGATGGACCCGAGAAAGCCACCAGAGAAGAGAATCTCTGGTCTCTTGATCCAGATTTAGTAGAGGGGACAAATCTGAGTAATCCCCATTCCACTGACTTAACATGCATAATTGCAGCGGTCTGAGATGCAGGCGCGCAAATGGCACTATGTCCATTTCCGCTACCATTAAACCGATTACTTCCATGCACTGAGCCACTGACGGGCGTGGAATGGAATGAAGGACACGGCAAGCATTTAGAAGTTTTGATAACCTGGACTCCGTCAGGTAAATTTTCATCTCTACAGAATCTATAAGAGTCCCTAGGAAGGAGACTCTTGTGAGTGGTGATAGAGAACTCTTTTCCACGTTCACTTTCCACCCATGCGACCTCAGAAATGCCAGAACTATCTCTGTATGAGACTTGGCAATTTGAAAGCTTGACGCCTGTATCAGGATATCGTCTAGATACGGAGCCACCGCTATGCCTCGCGGTCTTAGAACCGCCAAAAGTGAGCCCAGAACCTTTGTAAAAATTCTCGGGGCAGTGGCCAACCCGAAGGGAAGAGCTACAAATTGGTAATGCCCGTCTAGAAAGGCAAACCTTAGGAACCGATGATGATCTTTGTGAATCGGTATGTGAAGGTAGGCATCCTTTAAGTCCACTGTGGTCATGTACTGACCCTCTTGGATCATGGGTAGGATGGTCCGAATAGTTTCCATTTTGAATGATGGAACTCTGAGGAATTTGTTTAAGATCTTTAGATCCAAGATTGGTCTGAAGGTTCCCTCTTTCTTGGGAACCACAAACAGATTTGAATAAAATCCCTGTCCCTGTTTCGTCCGCGGAACTGGATGGATCACTCCCATTACTAGGAGGTCTTGCACACAGCTTAGGAATGCCTCTTTCTTTATCTGATTTGCTGATAACCTTGAAAGATGAAATCTCCCTTTTAGAGGAGAAGCTTTGAAGTCCAGAAGATATCCCTGAGATATGATCTCCAACGCCCAGGGATCCTGAACATCTCTTACCCATGCCTGGGCGAAGAGAGAAAGTCTGCCCCCCACTAGATCCGTTTCCGGATAGGGGCCGTTCCTTCATGCTGTCTTGGGGGCAGCAGCAGGCTTTCTGGCCTGCTTGCCCTTGTTCCAGGACTGGTTAGGTTTCCAGGCCTGTCTGGAATGAGCAACAGTTCCCTCTTGTTTTGAAGCGGAGGAAGTTGATGCTGCTCCTGCCTTGAAATTTCGAAAGGCACGAAAATTAGACTGTTTGGCCTTTGATTTGGCCCTGTCCTGAGGAAGGGTATGACCCTTGCCTCCAGTAATGTCAGCAATAATTTCCTTCAAGCCAGGCCCGAATAAGGTCTGCCCCTTGAAAGGAATGTTGAGTAATTTAGACTTTGAAGTCACGTCAGCTGACCAGGATTTAAGCCATAGCGCCCAATGCGCCTGGATGGCGAATCCGGAATTCTTAGCCGTTAGTTTAGTCAAATGAACAATGGCATCAGAAACAAATGAGTTAGCTAGCTTAAGCGTTCTAAGCTTGTCAATAATTTCATTCAATGGAGCTGTCTGGATGGCCTCTTCCAGGGCCTCAAACCAGAATGCCGCCGCAGCAGTGACAGGCGCAATGCATGCAAGGGGCTGTAAAATAAAACCTTGTTGAATAAACATTTTCTTAAGGTAACCCTCCAATTTTTTATCCATTGGATCTGAAAAAGCACAACTGTCCTCAACCGGGATAGTGGTACGCTTTGCTAAAGTAGAAACTGCTCCCTCCACCTTAGGGACCGTCTGCCATAAGTCCCGCGTAGTGGCGTCTATTGGAAACATTTTTCTAAATATAGGAGGTGGGGAAAACATAATTTATGCTTACCTGATAAATTTATTTCTCTTGTAGTGTAGTCAGTCCACGGGTCATCCATTACTTATGGAATATATCTCTTCCTAACAGGAAGCTGCAAGAGAATCACCCAAGCAGAGCTGCTATATAGCTCCTCCCCTCACATGTCATATTAAGTCATTCGACCAAAACCAGACGAGAAAGGAGAAACCATAGGGTGCAGTGGTGACTGAAGTTTAATTCAAATTTAGATCTGCCTTAAAGACAGGGTGGGCCGTGGACTGACTACACTACAAGAGAAATAAATTTATCAGGTAAGCATAAATTATGTTTTCTCTTGTTAAGTGTAGTCAGTCCACGGGTCATCCATTACTTATGGAATACCAATACCAAAGCTAAAGTACACGGATGAAGGGAGGGACAAGGCAGGAACATTAAACAGAAGGAACCACTGCCTGAAGTACCTTTCTCCCAAAAATAGCCCCGAAGAAGCAAAAGTGTCAAATTTGTAAAATTTTGAAAAAGTGTGAAGTGAAGACCAAGTTGCAGCCTTGCAAATCTGTTCAACAGAGGCCTCATTTTTAAAGGCCCAGGTGGGAGCCACAGCTCTAGTAGAATGAGCTGTAATCCTTTCAGGAGGCTGCTGTCCAGCAGTCTCATAGGCTAAACGTATTATGCTACGAAGCCAAAAAGAGAGAGAGGTAGCCGAAGCCTTTTGACCTCTTCTCTGTCCAGAGTAAACGACAAACAGGGAAGAAGTTTGACGAAAATCTTTAGTTGCCTGCAAATAGAACTTCAGGGCACGGACTACGTCCAGATTATGCAAAAGACGTTCCTTCTTTGAAGAAGGGTTAGGACACAGTGATGGAACAACAATCTCTTAATTGATATTCCTGTTAGTAACTACCTTAGGTAAGAACCCAGGTTTAGTACGCAGAACTACCTTGTCTGAATGAAAAATCAGATAAGGAGAATCACAATGTAAGGCAGATAACTCAGAGACTCTTCGAACCGAGGAAATAGCCATCAAAAACAGAACCTTCCAGGATAACAGCTTGATATCAATGGAATGAAGGGGTTCAAATGGAACGCCTTGGAGAACGTTAAGAACTAAGTTTAAGCTCCACGGCGGAGCAACAGTCTTAAACACAGGCTTAATCCTAGCTAAAGCCTGACAAAAAGCCTGAACGTCTGGAACTTCAGCCAGACGTTTGTGTAGAAGAATAGACAGAGCAGAAATCTGTCCCTTTAACGAACTAGCAGATAAGCCCTTTTCTAAACCCTCTTGTAGAAAGGACAATATCCTAGGAATCCTAACCTTACTCCATGAGTAACACTTGGATTCGCACCAATATAAATATTTACGCCATATCTTATGATAAATTTTTCTGGTAACAGGCTTCCTAGCCTGTATTAAGGTATCAATAACCGACTCCGAGAAGCCACGCTTTGATAGAATCAAGCGTTCAATCTCCATGCAGTCAGCCTCAGAGAAATTACATTTGGATGTTTGAAAGGACCCTGAATTAGAAGGTCCTGTCTCAGAGGCAGAGACCACGGTGGACAGGACGACATGTCCACTAGGTCTGCATACCAAGTCCTGCGTGGCCACGCAGGCGCTATCAGAATCACCGAAGCTCTCTCCTGTTTGATCTTGGCAATCAAACGAGGAAGCATCGGAAATGGTGGAAACACATAAGCCATGTTGAAGACCCAAGGGGCTGTCAGAGCATCTATCAGCACTGCTCACGGGTCCCTGGACCTGGATCCGTAACAGGGAAGCTTGGCGTTCTGGCGAGACGCCATGAGATCCAGATCTGGTTTGCCCCAACGATGAATCAGTTGAGCAAAGACCTCCGGATGAAGTTCCCACTCCCCCGGATGAAAAGTCTGGCGACTTAGAAAATCCGCCTCCCAGTTCTCCACGCCTGGGATGTAAATCGCTGACAGGTGGCAAGAGTGAGACTCTGCCCAGCGAATTATCTTTGAGACTTCCAACATCGCTAGGGAACTTCTGGTTCCCCCTTGATGGTTGATGTAAGCCACAGTCGTGATGTTGTCCGACTGAAATCTGATGAACCTCAGAGTTGCTAACTGAGGCCAAGCTAGGAGAGCATTGAATATTGCTCTTAATTCCAGAATATTTATTGGGAGGAGTTTCTCCTCCTGATTCCATAATCCCTGAGCCTTCAGGGAGTTCCAAACTGCGCCCCAGCCTAGAAGGCTGGCGTCTGTTGTTACAATCGTCCAATCTGGCCTGCGAAAGGTCATCCCCTTGGACAGATGTGGCCGAGAAAGCCACCATAGAAGAGAATCTCTGGTCTCTTGATCCAGATTTAGTAGGGGGGGGACAAATCTGAGTAATCCCCGTTCCACTGACTTAGCATGCACAATTGCAGCGGTCGAGATGCAGGCGCGCAAATGGTACTATGTCCATTGCCGCTACCATTAAGCCGATTACTTCCATGCACTGAGCTACTGACGGGTGTAGAATGGAATGAAGGACACGGCAAGCATTTAGAAGTTTTGATAACCTGGCCTCTGTCAGGTAAATTTTCATCTCTACAGAATCTATAAGAGTCCCTAGAAAGGGAACCCTTGTAAGTGGTAATAGAGAACTCTTTTCCACGTTCACCTTCCACCCATGCGACCTCAGAAATGCCAGAACTATCTCTGTATGAGACTTGGCAGTTTGAAAACTTGACGCTTGTATCAGAATGTCGTCTAGGTACGGAGTCACCGCTATGCCTCGCGGTCTTAGTACCGCCAGAAGTGAGCCCAGAACTTTTGTAAAGATTCTTGGAGCCGTAGCTAATCCGAAGGGAAGAGCTACAAACTGGTAATGCCTGTCTAGGAAAGCAAATCTTAGGTACCGATAATGATCCTTGTGAATCGGTATGTGAAGGTAGGCATTCTTTAAGTCCACTGTGGTCATGTACTGACCCTCTTGGATCATGGGAAGGATGGTTCGAATAGTTTCCATTTTGAATGATGGAACGCTTAGGAATTTGTTTAGGATTTTTAAGTCCAAGATTGGTCTGAAGGTTCCCTCTTTCTTGGGAACCACAAATAGATTTGAATAGAATCCTTGCCCGTGTTCCATCCGCGGAACTGGGTGGATCACCCCCATTAGTAAGAGGTCTTGTACACAGCGTAGAAACGCCTCTTTCTTTATTTGGTTTGCTGATAACCTTGAAAGATGAAATCTCCCTCGTGGGGGAGAAGTTTTGAAGTCCAGGAGATATCCCTGAGATATGATCTCCAACGCCCAGGGATCCTGGACATCTCTTGCCCAAGCCTGGGCGAAGAGAGAAAGTCTGCCCCCCACTAGATCCGTTTCCGGATAGGGGGCCCTCTCTTCATGCTGTCTTAGGGGCAGCAGCAGGTTTCTTGGCCTGCTTGCCCTTGTTCCAGGACTGGTTAACTTTCCAGCCCTGCCTGTAACGAGCAACAGCTCCTTCCTGTTTTGGAGCGGAGGAAGTTGATGCTGCTCCTGCCTTGAAGTTACGAAAGGCACGAAAATTAGACTGTTTGGCCTTTGATTTGGCCCTGTCCTGAGGTAGAGCATGGCCCTTACCTCCCGTAATGTCAGCTATAATTTCTTTCAAGCCGGGCCCGAATAAGGTCTGCCCTTTGAAAGGAATATTAAGCAATTTAGATTTAGAAGTCACGTCAGCTGACCAGGATTTAAGCCATAGCGCTCTGCGCGCTTGGACGGCGAATCCGGAGTTCTTAGCCGTAAGTTTGGTTAAATGTACGACGGCATCAAAAACAAATGCGTTAGCTAGCTTAAGTGCTTTAAGCTTGTTCATAATTTCATCCAATGGAGCTGTGTGAATGGCCTCTTCCAGAGACTCAAACCAGAATGCCGCCGCAGCAGTGACAGGCGCAATGCCTACAAGGGGCTGTAAGATAAAACCTTGTTGAACAAACATTTTCTTAAGGTAACCCTCTAATTTCTTATCCATTGGATCTGAAAAGGCACAACTATCCTCCACCGGGATAGTGGTACGCTTAGCTAAAGTAGAAACTGCTCCCTCCACCTTAGGGACCGTCTGCCATAAGTCTCGTGTGGTGGCGTCTATAGGAAACATTTTCCTAAATATGGGAGGAGGGGAAAAAGGCACACCAGGTCTATACCACTCCTTGCTAATAATCTCTGTAAGCCTTTTAGGTATAGGAAACACGTCAGTACACACCGGTACCGCATAGTATCTATCCAACCTACATAATTTTTCTGGAATTGCAACCGTGTTACAATCATTCAGAGCCGCTAATATCTCCCCTAGCAATATGCGGAGGTTCTCAAGCTTAAATTTAAAATTAGAAATCTCTGAATCCAGTCTCCCTGGATCAGATCCGTCACCCACAGAATGAAGCTCTCCGTCTTCATGTTCTGCAAACTGTGACGCAGTATCTGACATGGCTCTCACCTCATCCGCGCGCTCTGTCCTTAACCCAGAGCTATCGCGCTTGCCTCTTAATTCTGGCAATTTAGATAATACTTCTGTCATAACAGTAGCCATGTCTTGCAAAGTGATTTGTAAGGGCCTCCCTGATGTACTTGGCGCCACAAAATCACGCACCTCCTGAGCGGGAGGCGAAGGTACTGACACGTGAGGAGAGTTAGTCGGCATAACTTCCCCCTCGTTGTCTGGTGATAATTTCTTTACATGTAAAGATTGACTTTTATTTAAAGTAACATCAATGCAATTAGTACACAAATTTCTATTGGGCTCCACATTGGCCTTTAAACATAGTGAACAAAGAGATTCATCTGTGTCAGACATGTTTAAACAGACTAGCAATGAGACTAGCAAGCTTGGAAATACTTTTCTAAATAAATTTACAAGCAATATAAAAAACGCTACTGTGCCTTTAAGAAGCACAAAAAGCTATCACAGTTGAAATAACAATGAACCAAAATAGTTATAGCAACCAATTTTTCACAGTAAATGTATTAAGTTAGCAAAGGATTGCACCCACCAGCAAATGGATGATTAACCCCTTAATACCCAAAAACGGATAACAATTTAATAATTAACGTTTTTATCACAGTCAAAACACACTGTCACAGGTCTGCTGTGACTGATTACCTCCCTCAAAATGAATTTTGAAGACCCCTGAGCTCTCTAGAGACGATCTGGATCATGGAGGATGAAGTAGACAGATTGTGACTGAATTTTTACTGCGCAAAAAAAGCGCTAAAATAGGCCCCTCCCACTCATATTACAACAGTGGGGAAGCTCAGATAACTGTTTCTATGCAGAAAACAAAGATGGCCATGTGGTAAAAATCATGCCCCAATAAGTTTTATCACCAAGTACCTCACAAAAAACGATTAACATGCCAGTAAACGTTTTAAACATACATTTGAAAAGTTATGAAGTGTTATTAATAAGCCTGCTACCAGTCACTTTTACTGCAGTTAAGGCTCATACATTATTTCAGTATTAACAGTATTTTCAGAGTCAATTCCATTCCTTAGAAAAATACATTCAGTGTACACACACTCATCAGCCTAATACCAGTCGCTATCACTGCATTTAAGGCTGAACTTACGTTACATTGGTATCAGCAGTATTTTCTCAGTCAATTCCATTCCTCAGAAAAATAATTTACTGCACATACCTGGTTTGCAGGGGGGCCCTGCATGCTATTCCCCTTTTCTGAAGTTACCTCACTCCTCAGATGAGAACAGCCAGTGGATCTTAGTTACGTCTGCTAATATCATAGAAACCGCAGGCAGATTCTTCTTCTAATGCTGCCTGAGAACAAACAGCACACTCCGGTGCCATTTAAAATAACAAACTTTTGATTGAAGAAATAAACTAAGTTAAAAAACACCAAAGACCTCTCACAGCGACCTATCTTTAGTTAGGCTGCAAGAGAATGACTGAATATGACATGTGAGGAGAGGAGCTATATAGCAGCTCTGCTTGGGTGATTCTCTTGCAGCTTCCTGTTAGGAAGAGATATATTCCATAAGTAATGGATGACCCGTGGACTGACTACACTTAACAAGAGAAAAGGGCACACCGGGTCTATCCCACTCCTTGCTAATAATTTCTGTAAGCCTTTTAGGTATAGGAAAAACGTCAGTACACACCGGCACCGCATAGTATCTATCCAGCCTACACAATTTCTCTGGAATTGCAACTGTGTTACAGTCATTCAGAGCAGCTAATACCTCCCCAAGCAATACACAGAGGTTCTCAAGCTTAAAGTGAAGGTAAAGTTTTTAGTTTATGGAGCCTGTATTCTATTATTGATCTACTATATACTATGATCGCTAATTTTTTTTTTAATATTTGTATATATATTAGTGTATTTTAAACACTTTATATTACTTTCTCGGCCGGTCTTCGCTCCTCCCTCCATTGATTTCCTGGTTTTTGACTATATTACATACAGAGCGGTCCCACCCGCTCTGTACGTAATACAAAAGCGTGTTCCCGATTTCTGGACCACTTGCGCATGCGCACCATTTACCGTTCATTCCATTTGCGCCTGCGTGACAGTAAAATTGTAAATAGAGACTACTTAGCCTTATGAATCCTTATCTCGCATGCGCTAAACTGGAACGAGCGTTGAGAATAAAAGAAAGGAAGTGAATGCAACGCATGTGCATAGAGAACAGTAATGCGGTGACGTAATATGACGGCCGCCTAACGGCCAGTGTTTCAATTGGCTAGTAGAAAAACGTGACCGGGCTTAGAAAGAAAAAGAGAAAAACGGGTTGTTTTAGCAGTGTTCTGAATTGGATAAAGAAACGGTAAATAATAAATAAATATAGCGATTCTAACAATTTGATGAATTAAAGTCCCATTTATTTTTAGATTATTTACAGGGGGAAAAGTATAATGCATGACACTTTACCTTCACTTTAAATTTAAAATTAGAAATCTCTGAATCAGATTTCCCCGAGTCAGAGATGTCACGCACAGACTGACGCTCTCCGTCCTCATGTTCTGCATACTGTGACGCAGTATCAGACATGGCTCTAACAGCATTTGCGCGCTCTGTATCTCTCCTAACCCCAGAGCTATCGCGCTTGCCTCTTAATTCAGGCAATCTAGATAATACCTCTGACAGGGTATTATTCATGATTGCAGCCATGTCCTGCAAGGTAATCGCTATGGGCGTTCCTGATGTAATTGGCGCCATATTAGCGTGCGTCCCCTGAGCGGGAGGCGAAGGGTCTGACACGTGGGGAGAGTTAGTCGGCATAACTTCCCCCTCGACAGAACCCTCTGGTGATAATTCTTTTATAGATAAAGACTGATCTTTGCTGTTTAAGGTGAAATCAATACATTTAGTACACATTCTCCTATGGGGCTCCACCATGGCTTTCAAACATAATGAACAAGTAGGTTCCTCTGTGTCAGACATGTTTAAACTGACTAGCAATGAGACTGGCAAGCTTGGAAAACACTTTAAAACAAGTTTACAAGCAATATAAAAAACGTTACTGCGCCTTTAAGAAACACAAATTTTCCCAAATTTTGAAATAACAGTGAAAAAATGCAGTTACACTAACGAAATTTTTAGTGTATGTAATAAGTTAGCAGAGCATTGCACCCACTTGCAAATGGATGATTAACCCCTTAATACCAAAAACGGAATAACAAATGACAAAAACGTTTTTTAAAACAGTCACAACAACTGCCACAGCTCTACTGTGGCTTTTTATCTCCCTCAATACAACTTTTGAAGCCTTTTGAGCCCTTCAGAGAAGTCCTGGATCATGCAGGAAGAAGCTGGATGTCTGTGTCTGTAATTTTTGCTGTGCAAAAAAACGCCAATATAGGCCCCTCCCACTCATATTACAACAGTGGGAAGTGTTTCTAGGCAAAATTCAAGCCAGCCATGTGGAAAAAACTAGGCCCCAATAAGTTTTATCACCAAACATATGTAAAAAACGATTAAACATGCCAGCAAACGTTTTAAAATACACTTTTATAAGAGTATGTATCTCTATTAATAAGCCTGATACCAGTCGCTATCACTGTATTTAAGGCTTTACTTACATTACTTCGGTATCAGCAGCATTTTCTAGCAAATTCCATCCCTAGAAAAATATTTTAACGGCACATACCTTATTACAGGAAAACCTGCACGCTATTCCCCCTCTGAAGTTACCTCACTCCTCAGAATATGTGAGAACAGCAAAGGATCTTAGTTACTTCTGCTAAGATCATAGAAAACGCAGGCAGATTCTTCTTCTAAATACTGCCTGAGATAAACAGTACACTCCGGTACCATTTAAAAATAACAAACTTTTGATTGAAGAAATAAACTAAGTATAAAACACCACAGTCCTCTTACGACCTCCATCTTAGTTGAGAGTGGCAAGAGAATGACTGGGTATGGCAGTGAGGGGAGGAGCTATATAGCAGCTCTGCTGTGGGTGATCCTCTTGCAACTTCCTGTTGGGAAGGAGAATATCCCGCAAGTAATGGATGATCCGTGGACTGGATACACTTAACAAGAGAAATATATTATCTGCAGCAACATAACTCAAATAAAAGTTTGGAACTTTAAGAACTGGGGAATAGTTTGCCACAATAACTAACTGTGCTATATAAACACCAATGTTTTGGTACCTTAACAACCTTAAAAACGACACCCAGGACTCTCATAAAAGGTGTTTTTCATAAAGTTTAAAGTTTTTATGTATGGTCTATTATGTAAGTCTTTTAAGATATGACCGGTCATATATGCTTGTGAATAAATACATTTTTTTATATTTTTCTGATACAGACAGTTGTATTTTATGTAAGATAAACATCTAAATTAGCAATATTTTTGGTATATATTACTATATGAATATATGCACCTAGATTTAACC
The DNA here is from genome assembly GCF_027579735.1 of Bombina bombina. NCBI lineage: Eukaryota > Metazoa > Chordata > Amphibia > Anura > Bombinatoridae > Bombina > Bombina bombina. The sequence goes on along the minus strand of NC_069502.1, from coordinate 803,486,397 downwards.
CTTAAGCTGTTAAGCTCTCATATACACCTATCTACTTAATTATGGGTTACTTTACTACCAGGAAGATAAAAGGAATAAAACTAAGGAATTCATTTTTTCATATGATGTAAAGGTAGGTGAGCACTACACTAATGCAGCAGAAAAACAAACAGAAAAGTTAGGGGTATTAGCACCAGGGTGGATAAAAATCAATGATGTAAAAAACTAAAACAAAAAAAAAACTGATTTTTTTTTTAAAACCCCTTCACCTAAACAGATATATACATTGTGCCGTACTTTGCCTATCATACTGCACAACGTATATATACGTCTGAGCTTCGGGAAGCTCCAGCAGTCTCTGCTTTTAAGTTACAGCTGAAAGCTGGAGTTCCTAAGCTCTAGGCATCTGCCCACATATGAAGCATGATCGGTGCATCTGTTCCATATGAGGGCAGCTGCCAGATTTTTCCATACGGTGACACTGTCTGTGGAGATTAGCTACTGGTGCCGATTGAAGGTGTGGGAGGAAATCCGGGAGGCCCAGTAGCGGTGGAAGGAGGTGGGAGGACCCTACACTACAAAAAATTAAAAAATAAAGGGGAGGAAGGCAAAAGACGCTACGGAAAAAAAAATACATTAAAAAAGGGGTTTTATAGAGTAGCACTAGTTAGAGGGGGGAGGGTAAGGGGGTAACCTACCCTGCAGGAAAAATAAAATGATATTGGCAGACTGTCTGCCAGTACTTAAGATGGAAGTAACCAGTTGGGGGTGAGTGAGGGAAGAGAGCTGTTTGGGTGGGATCAGGGGGGAGGGTAATCTCTACGCTAAAGCTAAAATCAACCTTACAAGCTACCTAATTAACCTCTTCACTGCCTGTAATAATAGAAGTGTGGTGCACAGCTGCAATTAGCGGTCTTTCAAAAAGCAATGGCAAAGCCAAATATGTCTGCTATTTCTGAACAAAAGGGATCCCAGAGAAGCTTTTACAACCATTTGTGCCATTATTTTGTATTTGATTGTGTTTGTCGGTGAAATGGTGGTAAATGGGCCTAGATCAATACCTTGGGCTGTCTACTTAAACTATATAGTTTTGACAGTTAAATAAAAAAAAAAATAAACTAAGGCTCTATTTTTGTTTAAATGGAGTGATAGCAAATATGCTAAAAAATTTCTGGTATTTTGAACAAGTTTTTTCTCTGAAAGTCTCGGTAGTGAAGGGGTTAATTTATATAGGTTTTTTTTTTAATAAAACATTTTTTGAGGTAAAATGTGCCTAAAGATAGTTTGTATGTAAGATACATTATTATCCAAAGGTTATTAATCCTGAAATAAGGATTCATTTTTAATTACATAGCATGAGGCTGTATATTCATGGCTGTAATGTTTAATTATATTAATCCATTCACAATGTCATGCTCTCCCAGTGGTTTCTGTAAGAGTATTTTGGTCATTTTTTCTATCTAGAAGATATCTCCCATGTAAATCTATGTACACAGAATCAACGATACTATGTTTCAAGAAACTCAATGAATAGAAGATTGTTTTGAGTAAAACAGATCTGCACAAGGACCTAAGTGTTAGGAGGGAGGGACAAGCATTAAAAATGAAATATAATATTATTGTTTTAGTGCAATAAAACGATTAAGTTGTTATTATTAAGGTAATGGTTATTTTTCTTTAGTTCAATAAAACTGTTAAATTGTTATTATTAAGGTAATCATTTTTTTCCTTCCAATAAATTACAGCTGAAAAGTTGATCAAATAAGAACGAATTAAAATGGAGATATTTCAATTATCTATCTATGTATTTCTAATTATGTTAGTTGGCAAGTGTTGCTAGTGGGGGAAAATGTAACAGAGAGTATGACAAAAGATGTCAGATATATTAAAGGATGTAATAAAAGTTCAGAGATTTTTTTCTTTAATAATTTTGACTTGAATTTCAGTCCTACACAAATTATATGATAATCACCTGCACATAACAGGGCATTTTCATCTGTGTGTTTTACTGAAAAGAGATGATGGCTCTAAAATGTCTCCCTCTCCCCTAATAAAACCCTCCCTGTGCTTAGTGGGGCAGATGATCTGTATACATCAGACACGTGCACTCACCTGTACTGATATTGTCACTGATTTCCTGCTTCACAGCTTCCTGCTGACTCTTTACATACAGATCATTTGTTTGTTCAGCATTAAGTGTAACTTCAGTCTTAACATCACCTGCATAGATCATATAAATATTGTCACATTTTAGCACTGAACAAAGAAATTATTTTAGACACAGACCAACACTCACCTGCATCCTACTTTCTTCAGACATATCACACAAGTACACTGACTAGCACGCTGTATCCCTCAGACACGTCACTATCATACATTTGCTTGTGCCCCTGATACATCACACACTTACACTCACCTATGCCGTGCATCCCTCAGACACATCACACACTTACACTCACCTATGCCGTGCATCCCTCAGACACGTCACTATCATACATTTGCTTGTGCCCCTGATACATCACACACTTACACTCACCTATGCCGTGCATCCCTCAGACACATCACACACTTACACTCACCTATGCCGTGCATCCCTCAGACAAGTCATTAATATACATTTGCTTGTGCCCCTTAGATACACCACACACGTACACTCACTTGGACCCTGCATCCCTCAGACACATCACACACTTACACTCACCTATGCCCTGCACCCCTCAGACACATCACACACGTACACTCACCTATGCCCTGTATCCCTCAGACACATCACACTAGTACACTCACCTATGCCCTGTATCCCTCAGACACATCACACACGTACACTCACCTGTGCCCTGTATCCCTCAGACACATCACACACGTACACTCACCTGTGCCCTGTATCCCTCAGACACATCACACACGTACACTCACCTGTGCCCTGTATCCCTCAGACACATCACACAAGTACACTCACCTGTGCCCTGTATCCCTCAGACACATCACACAAGTACACTCACCTGTGCCCTGTATCCCTAAGACACATCACACATGTACACTCAAGTATGCCCTGTATCCCTCAGACACATCACACACGTACACTCACCTGTGCCCTGTATCCCTCAGGCACATCACACACATACACTCACCTGGGCCCTGTATCCCTCAGACACATCACACACGTACACTCACCTGTGCCCTGTATCCCTCAGACACATCACACATGTACACTCACCTGTGCCCTGTATACCTCAGACACATAACACACTTACACTCACCTATGCCCTGCATCCCTCAGACACATCACACGTACACTCACCTGTACCCTGTATCCCTCAGACACATAACATATGTACATTCACCTAGGCCCTGCATCCCTCAGGCACATCACACATGTACACTCACCTGTACCCTGTATTCCTCCGACACATCACACACTTACACTCACCTATGCCCTGTATCCCTCAGACACATCACACACATACATTCAACTATGCCCTGCATCCCTCAGGCACATCACACACGTACACTCACCTGTGCCCTGTATCCCTCAGACACATCACACACTTACATTCAGCTATGCCCTGCATCCCTCAGACACATCACACACGTACACTCACCTTTGCCCTGTATCCCTCAGACACATCACACACATACATTCACCTATGCCCTGCATCCCTCAGGCACATCACACAAGTACACTCACCTGTGCCCTGTATCCCTCAGACACATCACACACGTACACTCACCTGTGCCCTGTATCCCTCAGACACATCACACATGTACACTCACCTATGCCCTGTATCCCTCAGACACATCACACAAGTACACTCACCTGTGCCCTGTATCCCTCAGACACATCACACAAGTACACTCACCTGTGCCCTGTATCCCTCAGACACATCACACACATACACTCACCTGTGCCCTGTATCCCTCAGACACATCACACATGTACACTCACCTGTGCCCTGTATCCCTCAGACACATCACACATGTACACTCACCTATGCCCTGTATCCCTCAGACACATCACACAAGTACACTCACCTGTGCCCTGTATCCCTCAGACACATAACACGTACACTCACCTGTGCCCTGTATCCCTCAGACACATCACACACGTACACTCACCTGTGCCCTGTATCCCTCAGACACATCACACACGTACACTCACCTGTGCCCTGTATCCCTCAGACACATCACACATGTACACTCACCTGTGCACTGCATCCCTCAGACACATCACACATGTACACTCACCTATGCCCTGTATCCCTCAGACACATCACAGACATGTACACTCACCTGTGCCCTGTATCCCTCAGACATATCACACATGTACACTCACCTGTGCCCTGTATCCCTCAGACACATCACACACGTACACTCACCTGTGCCCTGCATCCCTCAGACACATCACAGACATGTACACTCACCTGTGCCCTGTATCCAGACACATCACACATGTACACTCACCTATGCCCTGCATCCCTCAGACACATCACACACTTACACTCACCTATGCCCTGCAGCCCTCAGACACATCACACACTTACATTCACCTGTACCCTGTATCCCTCAGACACATCACACACTTACACTCACCTATGCCCTGTATCCCTCAGACACATCACACACTTACACTCACCTATGCCCTGCATCCCTCAGACACATAATTAACATACATTTACTTGTGCCCCTTAGATACATCACACAGGTACACTCACCTGTGCCCTGCATCCTTAAGACACACCACACACTTACACTCACCATTGCCCTGCATCCCTCAGACACATCACACATGTACACTCACCTGTACCCTGCATCCCTCAGACACATCACACATGTACACTCACCTGTGCCCTGTATCCCTCAGACACATCACACATGTACACTCACCTGTACCCTGTATCCCTCAGACACACCACACACTTACATTCACCTATGCTCTGTATCCCTCAGACACATTACACACTTACATTCACCTATGCCCTGCATCCCTCAGACACATCACACACGTATACTCACCTGTGCCCTGTATCCCTCAGGCACATCACACACGTACACTCACCTGTACCCTGTATCCCTCAGACACATCACACACATACACTCACCTGTACCCTGTATCCCTCAGACACATCACACACGTACACTCACCTGTGCCCTGTATCCCTCAGACACATCACACATGTACACTCACCTGTACCCTGTATCCCTCAGACACACCACACACTTACATTCACCTATGCCCTGTATCCCTCAGACACATCACACACTTACATTCACCTATGCCCTGTATCCCTCAGACACATCACACACTTACATTCACCTATGCCCTGTATCCCTCAGACACATCACACACTTACACTCACCTATGCCCTGTATCCCTCAGACACATCACACACTTACATTCACCTGTGCCCTGTATCCCTCAGACACTTCACACACTTACATTCACCTGTACCCTGTATCCCTCAGACACATCACACACTTACACTCACCTATGCCCTGTATCCCTCAGACACATCACACACTTACACTCACCTATGCCCTGTATCCCTCAGACACATCACACACTTACACTCACCTATGCCCTGTATCCCTCAGACACATCACACACTTACACTCACCTATGCCCTGTATCCCTCAGACACATCACACACTTACATTCACCTATGCCCTGCATCCCTCAGACACATCACACTCTTACACTCACCTATGCCCTGCATCCCTCAGACACATCACACACTTACACTCACCTATGCCCTGCATCCCTCAGACACATCACACACTTACACTCACCTATGCCCTGTATCCCTCAGACACATCACACACGTACACTCACCTGTACCCTGTATCCCTCAGATACATCACACACGTACACTCACCTGTACCCTGCATCCTTCAGACACATCACCCATGTACACTCACCTGTGCCCTGTATCCCTCAGACACATCACACACGTACACTAACCTGTGTCCTGTATTACTCAGTCACATCACACATGTACACTCACCTGTGCCCTGTATCCCTCAGACACATCACACACGTACACTCACCTGTGCCCTGTATCCCTCAGACACATCACACACTTACACTCACCTATGCCCTGCATCCCTCAGACACATTACACACTTACATTCACCTGTGCCCTGTATCCCTCAGACACATCACACACGTACACTAACCTGTGTCCTGTATTACTCAGTCACATCACACATGTACACTCACCTGTGCCCTGTATCCCTCAGACACATCACACACGTACACTCACCTATGCCCTGCATCCCTCAGACACATCACACACTTACACTCACCTATGCCCTGCATCCCTCAGACACGTAATTAACATACATTTGCTTGTGCCCCTTAGATACATCGCACAGGTACACTTACCTGTGCCCTGCATCCCTAAGACACATCACACACTTACACTCACCATTGCCCTGCATCCCTCAGACACATCACACACTTACATTCACCTATGCTCTGTATCCCTCAGACACATCACACACGTACACTCACCTGTGCCCTGCATCCCTAAGACACATCACACACTTACACTCACCATTGCCCTGCATCCCTCAGACACATCACACACTTACATTCACCTATGCTCTGTATCCCTCAGACACATCACACACGTACACTCACCTGAGCCCTGTATCCCTCAGACACATCACACACGTACACTCACCTGTGCCCTGTATCCCTCAGACACATCACACATGTACACTCACCTGTACCCTGCATCCCTCAGACACATCACACATGTACACTCACCTGTGCCCTGTATCCCTCAGACACATCACACACGTACACTCACCTGTGCCCTGTATCCCTCAGACACATCACACACGTACACTCACCTGTACCCTGTATCCCTCAGACACATCACACACGTACACTCACCTATGTCCTGAATCCCTCAGACACATCACACACTTACATTCACCTATGCCCTGTATCCCTCAGACACTTCACACACTTACATTCACCTATGCCCTGTATCCCTCAGACACTTCACACACTTACATTCACCTATGCCCTGTATCCCTCAGACACATCACACACTTACATTCACCTATGCCCTGTATCCCTCAGACACATCACACACGTACATTCACCTATGTCCTGCATCCCTGAGACACATCACACACTTACATTCACCTATGCCCTGTATCCCTCAGACACTTCACACACTTACATTCACCTATGCCCTGTATCCCTCAGACACTTCACACACTTACATTCACCTATGCCCTGTATCCCTCAGACACATCACACACTTACACTCACCTGTGCCCTGTATCCCTCAGACACATCACACAAGTACACTCACCTGTGCCCTGTATCCCTCAGACACATCACACACGTACACTCACCTGTGCCCTGTATCCCTCAGACACATCACACATGTACACTCACCTGTGCCCTGTATCCCTCAGACACATCACACATGTACACTCACCTATGCCCTGTATCCCTCAGACACATCACACAAGTACACTCACCTGTGCCCTGTATCCCTCAGACACATAACACGTACACTCACCTGTGCCCCCTGTATCCCTCAGACACATCACACACGTACACTCACCTGTGCCCTGTATCCCTCAGACACATCACACACGTACACTCACCTGTGCCCTGTATCCCTCAGACACATCACACATGTACACTCACCTGTGCCCTGCATCCCTCAGACACATCACACATGTACACTCACCTATGCCCTGTATCCCTCAGACACATCACAGACATGTACACTCACCTGTGCCCTGTATCCCTCAGACATATCACACATGTACACTCACCTGTGCCCTGTATCCCTCAGACACATCACACACGTACACTCACCTGTGCCCTGCATCCCTCAGACACATCACAGACATGTACACTCAACTATACCCTGTATCCCTCAGACACATCACACATGTACACTCACCTGTGCCCTGTATCCCTCAGACACATCACACACGTACACTCACCTGTGCCCTGTATCCCTCAGACACATCACACACGTACACTCACCTGTGCCCTGTATCCCTCAGACACATCACACACGTACACTCACCTGTGCCCTGTATCCAGACACATCACACATGTACACTCACCTATGCCCTGCATCCCTCAGACACATCACACACTTACACTCACCTATGCCCTGCAGCCCTCAGACACATCACACACTTACATTCACCTGTACCCTGCATCCCTCAGACACATCACACACTTACACTCACCTATGCCCTGTATCCCTCAGACACATCACACACTTACACTCACCTATGCCCTGCATCCCTCAGACACATAATTAACATACATTTACTTGTGCCCCTTAGATACATCACACAGGTACACTCACCTGTGCCCTGCATCCTTAAGACACACCACACACTTACACTCACCATTGCCCTGCATCCCTCAGACACATCACACATGTACACTCACCTGTACCCTGCATCCCTCAGACACATCACACATGTACACTCACCTGTACCCTGCATCCCTCAGACACATCACACATGTACACTCACCTGTGCCCTGTATCCCTCAGACACATCACACATGTACACTCACCTGTACCCTGTATCCCTCAGACACACCACACACTTACATTCACCTATGCTCTGTATCCCTCAGACACATTACACACTTACATTCACCTATGCCCTGCATCCCTCAGACACATCACACACGTATACTCACCTGTACCCTGTATCCCTCAGACACACCACACACTTACATTCACCTATGCTCTGTATCCCTCAGACACATTACACACTTACATTCACCTATGCCCTGTATCCCTCAGACACATCACACACGTACACTCACCTATGTCCTGAATCCCTCAGACACATCACACACTTACATTCACCTATGCCCTGTATCCCTCAGACACTTCACACACTTACATTCACCTATGCCCTGTATCCCTCAGACACATCACACACTTACATTCACCTATGCCCTGTATCCCTCAGACACATCACACACGTACATTCACCTATGTCCTGCATCCCTGAGACACATCACACACTTACATTCACCTATGCCCTGTATCCCTCAGACACTTCACACACTTACATTCACCTATGCCCTGTATCCCTCAGACACATCACACACTTACATTCACCTATGCCCTGTATCCCTCAGACACTTCACACACTTACATTCACCTATGCCCTGTATCCCTCAGACACATCACACACTTACATTCACCAATGCCCTGTATCCCTCAGACACATCACACACTTACACTCACCTATGCCCTGTATCCCTCAGACACATCACACACTTACACTCACCTATGCCCTGTATCCCTCAGACACATCACACACTTACACTCACCTATGCCCTGCATCCCTCAGACACATCACACACGTACACTCACCTATGCCCTGCATCCCTCAGTCACATCACACACTTACACTCACCTATGCCCTGCAGCCCTCAGACACATCACACACTTACATTCACCTGTACCCTGTATCCCTCAGACACATCACATACTTACACTCACCTATGCCCTGTATCCCTCAGACACATCACACACTTACATTCACCTGTACCCTGTATCCCTCAGACACATCACATACTTACACTCACCTATGCCCTGCATCCCTCAGACACGTAATTAACATACATTTACTTGTGCCCCTTAGATACATCACACAGGTACACTCACCTGTGCCCTGAATCCTTAAGACACACCACACACTTACACTCACCATTGCCCTGTATCCCTCAGACACTTCACACACTTACATTCACCTGTACCCTGTATCCCTCAGACACATCACACACTTACACTAACCTATGCCCTGTATTCCTCAGACACATCACACACTTACACTCACCTATGCCCTGCATCCCTCAGACACATCACACACTTACATTCACCTATGCTCTGTATCCCTCAGACACATTACACACTTACATTCACCTATGCCCTGCATCCCTCAGACACATCACACACGTACACTCACCTGTACCCTGCATCCCTCAGACACATCACACACGTACACTCACCTGTACCCTGTATCCCTCAGACACATCACACACGTACACTCACCTGTACCCTGTATCCCTCATACACATCACACATGTACACTCACCTGTACCCTGTATCCCTCAGACACATCACACACGTACACTCACCTGTACCCTGCATCCCTCATACACATCACACATGTACACTCACCTGTACCCTGTATCCCTCAGACACATCACACACGTACACTCACCTGTACCCTGTATCCCTCAGACACATCACACACTTACATTCACCTGTGCCCTGTATCCCTCAGACACTTCACACACTTACATTCACCTGTACCCTGTATCCCTCAGACACATCACACACTTACACTAACCTATGCCCTGTATCCCTCAGACACATCACACACTTACACTCACCTATGCCCTGCATCCCTCAGACACATCACACACTTACATTCACCTATGCCCTGCATCCCTCAGACACATCACACACGTACACTCACCTGTACCCTGCATCCCTCAGACACATCACACACGTACACTCACCTGTACCCTGTATCCCTCAGAAACATCACACACGTACACTCACCTGTACCCTGTATCCCTCAGACACATCACACACTTACATTCACCTATGCCCTGCATCCCTCAGACACATCACACTCTTACACTCACCTATGCCCTGCATCCCTCAGACACATCACACACTTACACTCACCTATGCCCTGCATCCCTCAGACACATCACACATGTACACTCACCTGTGCCCTGTATCCCTCAGACATATCACACACGTACACTAACCTGTGTCCTGTATTACTCAGTCACATCACACACGTACACTCACCTATGCCCTGTATCCCTCAGACACATCACACACTTACACTCACCTGTGCCCTGTATCCCTCAGACACATCACACACTTACACTCACCTATGCCCTGTATCCCTCAGACACATCACACACGTACACTCACCTGTACCCTGTATCCCTCAGACACATCACCCATGTACACTCACCTGTGCCCTGTATCCCTCAGACACATCACACACATGTACACTCACCTGTACCCTGCATCCCTCAGACACATCACACACGTACACTCACCTGTGCCCTGCATCCCTCAGACACATCACACATGTACACTCACCTGTGCCCTGCATCCCTCAGACACATCACACATGTACACTCACCTATGCCCTGTATCCCTCAGACACATCACACACGTACACTCACCTGTGCCCTGTATCCCTCAGACACATCACACATGTACACTCACCTGTGCCCTGTATCCCTCAGACACATCACACACGTACACTCACCTGTGCCCTGTATCCCTCAGGCACATCACACACGTACACTCACCTATGCCCTGTATCCCTCAGACACGTAATTAACATACATTTGCTTGTGCCCCTTAGATACATCACACAGGTACACTTGGTCCCTGCGTCCCTCAGACACATTACGTACACACCTGTGACCTGCATCCATGAGACTAAGCACAACCATAGACATTAACCTTAAAGTGACGCTGCACAGTCATTTTCAGAGAAATTAAATCATCAGATAAATTCAGAGAGAATGAAATGTACTTGTATCTAATTTGTTTTGTTCTTTTGGTATCATTTGAAGCCAAGATAATGAAGAAAATTAGATAATAGAAGTAAATTTGAAAGTTATATAAAATGTAATTCTCTCTCTGGATCATGAAAAGAAAATTTGGGGTTTCATGTCCCTTTAACGAGGCCGACATTTATTTAGCACTCCCTTTACTTTGAATGGATATTGCAGGGTGTGCTACTATCTCTCATATTACATTGGCGACATAAGTGATACACTATTACAAAATAGCACTGGAAAACTTTGTGCTTTTGGAGACCTGAAGTAAATCTGTTAAAAGGAAATAAAAAAAACTTACATGATTCAGATAGAGCAGTGATGGTCGAACCTTGGCACTCCAGATGTTTTTAGAACTACATTTCCCATGATTCGTAGGAACTCTGAAGTCCAGTCGAGTATCATGGGAAATGGAGTTCTGAAACATCTGGGGTGCCAAGGTTCGCCATCACTGAGATAGAGAGTGCACTTTTACATTTCCAATTTAGCTCTGGTACCAAGAGAATTAAGAAAATGTTGTTATCTTTTGTTGAAGGAGCAGCAAAGCACTACTGGGAGCTAGCTGTACACATCTGCTAACCCAATGACAAGAGGCATATATGTGCAGGCACCAAACATGCTGTCCCTGAGCCTACGTAAGTATGATTTTCAACAAAGGATAAGAAGAACACAGAAAATTAGATAATAGAAGTAAATTGGAAAGTTGTTTAAAACTGTATTCTGTATCTGAAGCACAAAAGTTTAATTTTGACTTTACTGTCCCATTAAAGCCTGAATATATGCGCAACATAACTCGTATAATATATTAAAATAAAGTATTTCACTCATATTAAAAACACATTTAATACAAAAACAAGGTTTATAAATGTTTTAACAGTGATTTAAAGGGTTATGGTCCATGGTAAGATGCTGGACCTAAACGGACACAAAAGGTGTATATGTTTGTGTTTTTATTTATATGTGAAGTACAAGAATAGGAGCACCAGATTTAACTTGAGTGGAGTTAGCATTCAGTAGTGATTATATTTGTGTGCTTCATGTGTAATCTAGCCCTTAGTTATTCATACATGAGCTGCTCACTGACTTGTGTCTGCTGTGTAACCATCTGAGAAAATATAACTGTTATTTACATGAGACAAAATGATATAAACCTGAGCTACTCACTAACCTGTGTCTGCTGTGTAACCATCTGATAAATATAACTTATTTACATGACACAAAATGATATAAACCTGAGCTACTCACTAACCTGTGTCTGCTGTGTAACCATCTGATAAATATAACTTATTTACATGAGACAAAATGATATAAACCTGAGCTAGTCAGTAACCTGTGTCTGCTGTGTAACCATCTGATAAATATAACTTATTTACATGACACAAAATGATATAAACCTGAGTTACCCACTAACCTGTGTCTGCTGTGTAACCATGCGATAAATCTAACTTATTTACATGACACAAAATGATATAAACCTGAGCTACTCACTAACCTGTGTCTGCTGTGTAACCATGTGATAAATATAACTGTTATTTACATGAGACAAAATGATATAAACCTGAGCTACTCACTAACCTGTGTCTGCTGTGTAACCATCTGATAAATATAACTTATTTACATGATACAAAATGATATAAACCTGAGCTACTCACTAACCTGTGTCTGCTGTGTAACCATCTGATAAATATAACTTATTTACATGACACAAAATGATATAAACCTGAGCTACTCACTAACCTGTGTCTGCTGTGTAACCATCTGATAAATATAACTTATTTACATGAGACAAAATGATATAAACCTGAGCTACTCACTAACCTGTGTCTGCTGTGTAACCATCTGATAAATATAACTGTTATTTACATGACACAAAATGATATAAACCTGAGCTACTCACTAACATGTGTCTGCTGTGTAACCATCTGATAAATATAACTGTTATTTACATGACACAAAATGATATAAACCTGAGCTACTCACTAACCTGTGTCTGCTGTGTAACCATCTGATAAATATAACTGTTATTTACATGAGACAAAATGATATAAACCTGAGCTAGTCAGTAACCTGTGTCTGCTGTGTAACCATCTGATAAATATAACTTATTTACATGACACAAAATGATATAAACCTGAGTTACCCACTAACCTGTGTCTGCTGTGTAACCATGCGATAAATATAACTTATTTACATGACACAAAATGATATAAACCTGAGCTACTCACTAACCTGTGTCTGCTGTGTAACCATGTGATAAATATAACTGTTATTTACATGAGACAAAATGATATAAACCTGAGCTACTCACTAACCTGTGTCTGCTGTGTAACCATCTGATAAATATAACTTATTTACATGACACAAAATGATATAAACCTGAGCTACTCACTAACCTGTGTCTGCTGTGTAACCATGCGATAAATATAACTTATTTACATGAGACAAAATGATATAAACCTGAGCTACTCACTAACCTGTGTCTGCTGTGTAACCATGTGATAAATATAACTGTTATTTACATGACACAAAATGATATAAACCTGAGCTACTCACTAACCTGTGTCTGCTGTGTAACCATCTGATAAATATAACTGTTATTTACATGAGACAAAATGATATAAACCCGAGCTTCTCACTGACTTGTGTCTGCTGTGTAGCCATCTGATAAATATAACTGTTATTTACATGAGACAAAATGATATAAACCTGAGCTACTCACTAACCTGTGTCTGCTGTGTAACCATCTGATAAATATAACTTATTTACATGATACAAAATGATATAAACCTGAGCTACTCACTAACCTGTGTCTGCTGTGTAACCATCTGATAAATATAACTTATTTACATGACACAAAAACAGAATTTATGTTTACCTGATAAATTACTTTCTCCAACGGTGTGTCCGGTCCACGGCGTCATCCTTACTTGTGGGATATTCTCTTCCCCAACAGGAAATGGCAAAGAGCCCAGCAAAGCTGGTCACATGATCCCTCCTAGGCTCCGCCTACCCCAGTCATTCGACCGACGTTAAGGAGGAATATTAGCATAGGAGAAACCATATGGTACCGTGGTGACTGTAGTTAAAGAAAATAAAATATCAGACCTGATTAAAAAAACCAGGGCGGGCCGTGGACCGGACACACCGTTGGAGAAAGTAATTTATCAGGTAAACATAAATTCTGTTTTCTCCAACATAGGTGTGTCCGGTCCACGGCGTCATCCTTACTTGTGGGAACCAATACCAAAGCTTTAGGACACGGATGAAGGGAGGGAGCAAATCCGGTCACCTAAATGGAAGGCACCACGGCTTGCAAAACCTTTCTCCCAAAAATAGCCTCAGAAGAAGCAAAAGTATCAAACTTGTAAAATTTGGTAAAAGTGTGCAGTGAAGACCAAGTCGCTGCCCTACATATCTGATCAACAGAAGCCTCGTTCTTGAAGGCCCATGTGGAAGCCACAGCCCTAGTGGAATGAGCTGTGATTCTTTCGGGAGGCTGCCGTCCGGCAGTCTCGTAAGCCAATCTGATGATGCTTTTAATCCAAAAAGAGAGAGAGGTAGAAGTTGCTTTTTGACCTCTCCTTTTACCGGAATAAACAACAAACAAGGAAGATGTTTGTCTAAAATCCTTTGTAGCATCTAAATAGAATTTTAGAGCGCGAACAACATCCAAATTGTGCAACAAACGTTCCTTCTTTGAAACTGGTTTCGGACACAGAGAAGGTACGATAATCTCCTGGTTAATGTTTTTGTTAGAAACAACTTTTGGAAGAAAACCAGGTTTAGTACGTAAAACCACCTTATCTGCATGGAACACCAGATAAGGAGGAGAACACTGCAGAGCAGATAATTCTGAAACTCTTCTAGCAGAAGAAATTGCAACTAAAAACAAAACTTTCCAAGATAATAACTTAATATCAACGGAATGTAAGGGTTCAAACGGAACCCCCTGAAGAACTGAAAGAACTAAATTGAGACTCCAAGGAGGAGTCAAAGGTTTGTAAACAGGCTTAATTCTAACCAGAGCCTGAACAAAAGCTTGAACATCTGGCACAGCTGCCAGCTTTTTGTGAAGTAACACAGACAAGGCAGAAATCTGTCCCTTCAGGGAACTTGCAGATAATCCTTTTTCCAATCCTTCTTGAAGGAAGGATAAAATCTTAGGAATCTTAACCTTGTCCCAAGGGAATCCTTTAGATTCACACCAACAGATATATTTTTTCCAAATTTTGTGGTAAATCTTTCTAGTTACAGGCTTTCTGGCCTGAACAAGAGTATCGATAACAGAATCTGAGAACCCTCGCTTCGATAAGATCAAGCGTTCAATCTCCAAGCAGTCAGCTGGAGTGAAACCAGATTCGGATGTTCGAACGGACCCTGAACAAGCAGGTCTCGTCTCAAAGGTAGCTTCCAAGGTGGAGCCGATGACATATTCACCAGATCTGCATACCAAGTCCTGCGTGGCCACGCAGGAGCTATCAAGATCACCGACGCCCTCTCCTGATTGATCCTGGCTACCAGCCTGGGGATGAGAGGAAACGGCGGGAACACATAAGCTAGTTTGAAGGTCCAAGGTGCTACTAGTGCATCCACTAGAGCCGCCTTGGGATCCCTGGATCTGGACCCGTAGCAAGGAACTTTGAAGTTCTGACGAGAGGCCATCAGATCCATGTCTGGAATGCCCCACAGCTGAGTGACTTGGGCAAAGATTTCCGGATGGAGTTCCCACTCCCCCGGATGTAATGTCTGACGACTCAGAAAATCCGCTTCCCAATTTTCCACTCCTGGGATGTGGATAGCAGACAGGTGGCAGGAGTGAGACTCCGCCCATAGAATGATTTTGGTCACTTCTTCCATCGCTAGGGAACTCCTTGTTCCCCCCTGATGGTTGATGTACGCAACAGTTGTCATGTTGTCTGATTGAAACCGTATGAACTTGGCCCTCGCTAGCTGAGGCCAAGCCTTGAGAGCATTGAATATCGCTCTCAGTTCCAGAATATTTATCGGTAGAAGAGATTCTTCCCGAGACCAAAGACCCTGAGCTTTCAGGGATCCCCAGACCGCGCCCCAGCCCATCAGACTGGCGTCGGTCGTGACAATGACCCACTCTGGTCTGCGGAATGTCATCCCTTGTGACAGGTTGTCCAGGGACAGCCACCAACGGAGTGAGTCTCTGGTCCTCTGATTTACTTGTATCTTCGGAGACAAGTCTGTATAGTCCCCATTCCACTGACTGAGCATGCACAGTTGTAATGGTCTTAGATGAATGCGCGCAAAAGGAACTATGTCCATTGCCGCTACCATCAACCCGATCACTTCCATGCACTGAGCTATGGAAGGAAGAGGAACGGAATGAAGTATCCGACAAGAGTCTAGAAGTTTTGTTTTTCTGGCCTCTGTCAGAAAAATCCTCATTTCTAAGGAGTCTATTATTGTTCCCAAGAAGGGAACCCTTGTTGACGGAGATAGAGAACTCTTTTCCACGTTCACTTTCCATCCGTGAGATCTGAGAAAGGCCAGGACAATGTCCGTGTGAGCCTTTGCTTGAGGAAGGGACGACGCTTGAATCAGAATGTCGTCCAAGTAAGGTACTACAGAAATGCCCCTTGGTCTTAGCACAGCTAGAAGGGACCCTAGTACCTTTGTGAAAATCCTTGGAGCAGTGGCTAATCCGAAAGGAAGCGCCACGAACTGGTAATGCTTGTCCAGGAAAGCGAACCTTAGGAACCGATGATGTTCCTTGTGGATAGGAATATGTAGATACGCATCCTTTAAATCCACCGTGGTCATGAATTGACCTTCCTGGATGGAAGGAAGAATAGTTCGAATGGTTTCCATCTTGAACGATGGAACCTTGAGAAACTTGTTTAAGATCTTGAGATCTAAGATTGGTCTGAACGTTCCCTCTTTTTTGGGAACTATGAACAGATTGGAGTAGAACCCCATCCCTTGTTCTCTTAATGGAACAGGATGAATCACTCCCATTTTTAACAGGTCTTCTACACAATGTAAGAATGCCTGTCTTTTTATGTGGTCTGAAGACAACTGAGACCTGTGGAACCTCCCCCTTGGGGGAAGTCCCTTGAATTCCAGAAGATAACCTTGGGAGACTATTTCTAGCGCCCAAGGATCCAGAACATCTCTTGCCCAAGCCTGAGCGAAGAGAGAGAGTCTGCCCCCCACCAGATCCGGTCCCGGATCGGGGGCCAACATTTCATGCTGTCTTGGTAGCAGTGGCAGGTTTCTTGGCCTGCTTTCCCTTGTTCCAGCCTTGCATTGGTCTCCAAGCTGGCTTGGCTTGAGAAGTATTACCCTCTTGCTTAGAGGACGTAGCACTTTGGGCTGGTCCGTTTCTACGAAAGGGACGAAAATTAGGTTTATTTTTTGCCTTGAAAGGCCGATCCTGAGGAAGGGCGTGGCCCTTACCCCCAGTGATATCAGAGATAATCTCTTTCAAGTCAGGGCCAAACAGCGTTTTCCCCTTGAAAGGAATGTTAAGTAGCTTGTTCTTGGAAGACGCATCAGCCGACCAAGATTTCAACCAAAGCGCTCTGCGCGCCACAATAGCAAACCCAGAATTCTTAGCCGCTAACCTAGCCAATTGCAAAGTGGCGTCTAGGGTGAAAGAATTAGCCAATTTGAGAGCATTGATTCTGTCCATAATCTCCTCATAAGGAGGAGAATCACTATCGACCGCCTTTATCAGCTCATCGAACCAGAAACATGCGGCTGTAGCGACAGGGACAATGCATGAAATTGGTTGTAGAAGGTAACCCTGCTGAACAAACATCTTTTTAAGCAAACCTTCTAATTTTTTATCCATAGGATCTTTGAAAGCACAACTATCCTCTATGGGTATAGTGGTGCGTTTGTTTAAAGTGGAAACCGCTCCCTCGACCTTGGGGACTGTCTGCCATAAGTCCTTTCTGGGGTCGACCATAGGAAACAATTTTTTAAATATGGGGGGAGGGACGAAAGGAATACCGGGCCTTTCCCATTCTTTATTAACAATGTCCGCCACCCGCTTGGGTATAGGAAAAGCTTCTGGGAGCCCCGGCACCTCTAGGAACTTGTCCATTTTACATAGTTTCTCTGGGATGACCAACTTGTCACAATCATCCAGAGTGGATAATACCTCCTTAAGCAGAATGCGGAGATGTTCCAACTTAAATTTAAATGTAATCACATCAGGTTCAGCTTGTTGAGAAATGTTCCCTGAATCAGTAATTTCTCCCTCAGACAAAACCTCCCTGGCCCCATCAGACTGGGTTAGGGGCCCTTCAGAAATATTATTATCAGCGTCGTCATGCTCTTCAGTATCTAAAACAGAGCAGTCGCGCTTACGCTGATAAGTGTTCATTTTGGCTAAAATGTTTTTGACAGAATTATCCATTACAGCCGTTAATTGTTGCATAGTAAGGAGTATTGGCGCGCTAGATGTACTAGGGGCCTCCTGCGTGGGCAAGACTCGTGTAGACGAAGGAGGGAATGATGCAGTACCATGCTTACTCCCCTCACTTGAGGAATCATCTTGGGCATCATTGTCATTGTCACATAAATCACATTTATTTAAATGAATAGGAATTCTGGCTTCCCCACATTCAGAACACAGTCTATCTGGTAGTTCAGACATGTTAAACAGGCATAAACTTGATAACAAAGTACAAAAAACGTTTTAAAATAAAACCGTTACTGTCACTTTAAATTTTAAACTGAACACACTTTATTACTGCAATTGCGAAAAAACATGAAGGAATTGTTCAAAATTCACCAAATTTTCACCACAGTGTCTTAAAGCCTTAAAAGTATTGCACACCAAATATGGAAGCTTTAACCCTTAAAATAACGGAACCGGAGCCGTTTTGAACTTTAACCCCTTTACAGTCCCTGGTATCTGCTTTGCTGAGACCCAACCAAGCCCAAAGGGGAATACGATACCAAATGACGCCTTCAGAAAGTCTTTTCTAAGTATCAGAGCTCCTCTCACATGCGACTGCATGCCATGCCTCTCAAAAACAAGTGCGCAACACCGGCGCGAAAATGAGGCTCTGCCTATGCTTTGGGAAAGCCCCTAAAGAATAAGGTGTCTAAAACAGTGCCTGCCGATATTATTATATCAAAATACCCAGATAAAATGATTCCTCAAGGCTAAATATGTGTTTAATAATGAATCGATTTAGCCCAGAAAAAGTCTACAGTCTTAATAAGCCCTTGTGAAGCCCTTATTTACGATCGTAATAAACATGGCTTACCGGATCCCATAGGGAAAATGACAGCTTCCAGCATTACATCGTCTTGTTAGAATGTGTCATACCTCAAGCAGCAAGAGACTGCTCACTGTTCCCCCAACTGAAGTTAATTGCTCTCAACAGTCCTGTGTGGAACAGCCATGGATTTTAGTGACGGTTGCTAAAATCATTTTCCTCATACAAACAGAAATCTTCATCACTTTTCTGTTTCTGAGTAAATAGTACATACCAGCACTATTTCAAAATAACAAACTCTTGATTGAATAATAAAAACTACAGTTAAACACTAAAAAACTCTAAGCCATCTCCGTGGAGATGTTGCCTGTACAACGGCAAAGAGAATGACTGGGGTAGGCGGAGCCTAGGAGGGATCATGTGACCAGCTTTGCTGGGCTCTTTGCCATTTCCTGTTGGGGAAGAGAATATCCCACAAGTAAGGATGACGCCGTGGACCGGACACACCTATGTTGGAGAAATTATATAAACCTGAGCTACTCACTAACCTGTGTCTGCTGTGTAACCATCTGATAAATATAACTTATTTACATGAGACAAAATGATATAAACCTGAGCTACTCACTAACCTGTGTCTGCTGTGTAACCATCTGATAAATATAACTGTTATTTACATGACACAAAATGATATAAACCTGAGCTACTCACTAACATGTGTCTGCTGTGTAACCATCTGATAAATATAACTGTTATTTACATGACACAAAATTATATAAACCTGAGCTACTCATAACCTGTGTCTGCTGTGTAACTATCTGATAAATAACTGTTATTTACATGACACAAAATGATATAAACCTGAGCTACTCACTAACCTGTGTCTGCTGTGTAACCATCTGATAAATATAACTGTTATTTACATGACACAAAATGATATAAACCTGAGCTACTCACTAACCTGTGTCTGCTGTGTAACCATCTGATAAATATAACTTATTTACACGAGACAAAATGATATAAACCTGAGCTACTCACTAACCTGTGTCTGCTGTGTAACCATCTGATAAATATAACTTATTTACATGACACAAAATGATATAAACCTGAGCTACTCACTAACCTGTGTCTGCTGTGTAACCATCTGATAAATATAACTTATTTACATGACACAAAATGATATAAACCTGAGCTACTCACTAACCTGTGTCTGCTGTGTAACCATCTGATAAATATAACTTATTTACATGAGACAAAATGATATAAACCTGAGCTACTCACTAACCTGTGTCTGCTGTGTAACCATCTGATAAATATAACTGTTATATACATGAGACAAAATGATATAAACCAGAGCTAATCACTAACCTGTGTCTGCTGTGTAACCATGTGATAAATATAACTGTTATTTACATGACACAAAATGATATAAACCTGAGCTACTCACTAACCTGTGTCTGCTGTGTAACCATCTGATAAATATAACTGTTATTTACATGAGACAAAATGATATAAACCCGAGCTTCTCACTGACTTGTGTCTGCTGTGTAGCCATCTGATAAATATAACTGTTATTTACATGAGACAAAATGATATAAACCTGAGCTACTCACTAACCTGTGTCTGCTGTGTAACCATCTGATAAATATAACTTATTTACATGATACAAAATGATATAAACCTGAGCTACTCACTAACCTGTGTCTGCTGTGTAACCATCTGATAAATATAACTTATTTACACGAGACAAAATGATATAAACCTGAGCTACTCACTAACCTGTGTCTGCTGTGTAACCATCTGATAAATATAACTTATTTACATGACACAAAATGATATAAACCTGAGCTACTCACTAACCTGTGTCTGCTGTGTAACCATCTGATAAATATAACTTATTTACATGACACAAAATGATATAAACCTGAGCTACTCACTAACCTGTGTCTGCTGTGTAACCATCTGATAAATATAACTTATTTACATGAGACAAAATTATATAAACCTGAGCTACTCACTAACATGTGTCTGCTGTGTAACCATCTGATAAATATAACTGTTATATACATGAGACAAAATGATATAAACCAGAGCTACTCACTAACCTGTGTCTGCTGTGTAACCATCTGATAAATATAACTGTTATTTACATGAGACAAAATGATATAAACCAGAGCTACTCACTAACCTGTGTCTGCTGTGTAACCATCTGATAAATATAACTGTTATTTACATGAGACAAAATGATATAAACCTGAGCTACTCACTAACCTGTGTCTGCTGTGTAACCAGCTGATAAATATAGCTTATTATTTACATGACAAAAAATGATATAAACCTGAGCTACTCACTAACCTGCGTCTGCTGTGTAACCAGCTGATAAATATAACTAATTTACATGACACAAAATGATATAAACCTGAGCTACTCACTAACCTGTGTCTGCTGTGTAACCATCTGAGAAAATATAACTGTTATTTACATGACACAAAATGATATAAACCTGAGCTACTAACTAACCTGTGTCTGCTGTGTAACCATCTGATAAATATAACTTATTTACATGACACAAAATGATATAAACCTGAGCTACTCACTAACCTGTGTCTGCTGTGTAACCATCTGATAAATATAACTTATTTACATGACACAAAATGATATAAACCTGAGCTACTCACTAACCTGTGTCTGCTGTGTAACCATCTGATAAATATAACTTATTTACATGAGACAAAATGATATAAACCTGAGCTACTCACTAACCTGTGTCTGCTGTGTAACCATCTGATAAATATAACTTATTTACATGACACAAAATGATATAAACCTGAGCTACTCACTAACCTGTGTCTGCTGTGTAACCATCTGATAAATATAACTGTTATTTACATGACACAAAATGATATAAACCTGAGCTACTCACTAACCTGTGTCTGCTGTGTAACCATCTGATAAATATAACTATTTACATGACACAAAAATGATATAAACCTGAGCTACTCACTAACCTGTGTCTGCTGTGTAACCATCTGATAAATATAACTGTTATTTACATGACACAAAATTATATAAACCTGAGCTACTCACTAACCTGTGTCTGCTGTGTAACCATCTGATAAATATAACTGTTATTTACATGACACAAAATGATATAAACCTGAGCTACTCACTAACCTGTGTCTGCTGTGTAACCATCTGATAAATATAACTATTTACATGACACAAAAATGATATAAACCTGAGCTACTCACTAACCTGTGTCTGCTGTGTAACCATCTGATAAATATAACTGTTATTTACATGACACAAAATTATATAAACCTGAGCTACTCACTAACACGTGTCTGCTGTGTAACCATCTGATAAATATAACTGTTATTTACATGAGGCAAAATGTCACCATCACAGAATATTCCCTTTACTTAACCTCTTAAGACTGATGTACTCTGTACGTCCATGGTTGTTAAGGGTTTAACTAGCGCAGCATCGCCAACAGTGGTAAAGCTGTGCTAGGACTGCAGGCCGGAGGCAAGACCTGCGCTATATCCGGCAGATATTTGAGGGTAATGAGTTAATTAGTGCTAATCACCTGTAGCTGTATTTATAGGAACTTCATCCTCCTCAGTCTTCACGTGATCACACACATACGGTTCTCCTCTGTACTCAACTGCTGAGCCATCTGAAGGCATCACATCCATACGGCCTGTACAATAAGAATACACATGCATATGTGTAAGTTGTTTGTAGTAGTAGTGGGATGCATCAATTTCTCTCTCATGATATAAAATACAAATCATGTGATGACCCAAAAATTACTGTGTGCACACTAACTATTTAGTAGACTATCACACTCTCCTGTAACCCACATACAATATATGTGCACACTCAGCTGTAACCCACATACAATATATGTGCACACTCAGCTGTAACCCACATACAATATATGTGCACACTCACCTGTAACCCACATACAATATATGTGCACACTCACCTGTAAACCACATGCTAAACACACAATATATGTGTACACTCACCTGTAACCCACATACAATATATGTGCACACTCACCTGTAAACCACATACAATATATGTGCACACTCACCTGTAAACCACATGCTAAACACACAATATATGTGCACACTCACCTGTAACCCACATACAATATATGTGCACACTCACCTGTAAACCACATACAATATATGTGCACACTCACCTGTAAACCACATGCTAAACACACAATATATGTGCACACTCACCTGTAACCCACATACAATATATGTGCACACTCACCTGTAAACCACATACAATATATGTGCACACTCACCTGTAAACCACATGCTAAACACACAATATATGTGCACACTCACCTGTAACCCACATACAATATATGTGCACACTCAGCTGTAACCCACATACAATATATGTGCACACTCACCTGTAACCCACATACAATATATGTGCACACTCACCTGTAAACCACATGCTAAACAAACAATATACGTGCACACTCACCTGTAATTCACATACCTCACACACAATATAGGTAACCCACAACATACATTCACAATCACCTCTTGTATACTCACCTGTAACCCACACACACAACACCCATGCTACCTTTATCTCTCAGACATATGCACATTCACCTGTATCCTGTGTCCCTGAGACAACACACATGCACACTCATCTGTAACACTCATGCACACTCACATGTAACCGATATACACAACACATGTGCACACTCACCTGTAACCTGTGTCCCTCAGGTACAACACACGTGCACACTCGCCTGTATCCAGTGTACCTCAGACACAACACAAGTGCACACTCACCTGGGCTGATGCTGTCATTGGTTTCCTCATCTGGTGCTTCCAGCTGATGCCTCACACACAGATCTTCTGTTATCTCAACTTTTACTATATCAGCGTAATCTTCATCTGTACAAATAAAGTTTTTATATCACATGATCTAGTTTTTTATAACTTTACCATATATCGTTTGCGTATTTCCCTGACAGACAATAGCACCAAATTCACACATTCTCCTCCTTTTCCCTCTCATCCTTCTTTTTACCCTGATCCTCTATATTGCAGTATAAAAAAACAACATGAACTAAACAAGGGTTAAACTCATTGTGTTATCTGCGCTTATAAAGCAGACAGTAAACTACAAGGTAGAGCAGTAAGTAACTGTGTGCACAGCCCCGGCAGACTCTCACGTATTACTACTCACCGGCAGGGAGGGAGAGCAGTAAGTAACTGTGTGCACAGCCCCGGCAGCTTCTCACGTATTACTACTCACTGGCAGGGAGGGAGAGCAGTAAGTAACTGTGTGCACAGCCCCGGCAGACTCTCAAGTATTATTACTCACCTGCAGGGAGGGAGAGCAGTAAGTAACTGTGTGCACAGCCCCGGCAGACTCTCATGTATTACTACTCACCGGCAGGGAGGGAGAGCAGTAAGTAACTGTGTGCACAGCCCCGGCAGACTCTCACGTATTACTACTCACTGGCAGGGAGGGAGAGCAGTAAGTAACTGTGTGCACAGCCCCGGCAGACTCTCATGTATTACTACTCACCGGCAGGGAGGGAGAGCAGTAAGTAACTGTGTGCACAGCCCCGGCAGACTCTCACGTATTACTACTCACTGGCAGGGAGGGAGAGCAGTAAGCAACTGTGTGCACAGCCCAGGCAGACTCTCACGTATTACTACTCACCGGCAGGGAGGGAGAGCAGTAAGTAACTGTGTGCACAGCCCCGGCAGACTCTCACGTATTACTACTCACTGGCAGGGAGGGAGAGCAGTAAGCAACTGTGTGCACAGCCCAGGCAGACTCTCACATATTACTACTCACTGGCAGGGAGGGAGAGCAGTAAGCAACTGTGTGCACAGCCCCGGCAGACTCTCACGTATTACTACTCATCAGCAGGGAGGGAGAGCAGTAAGTGACTGTGTGCACAGCCCCGGCAGACTCTCACGTATTACTACTCACCGGCAGGGAGGGAGAGCAGTAAGTAACTGTGTGCACAGCCCCGGCAGACTCTCACGTATTACTACTCACCGGCAGGGAGGGAGAGCAGTAAGTAACTGTGTGCACAGCCCCGGCAGACTCTCACGTATTACTACTCACTGGCAGGGAGGGAGAGCAGTAAGCAACTGTGTGCACAGCCCAGGCAGACTCTCACGTATTACTACTCACCGGCAGGGAGGGAGAGCAGTAAGTAACTGTGTGCACAGCCCCGGCAGACTCTCACGTATTACTACTCACTGGCAGGGAGGGAGAGCAGTAAGCAACTGTGTGCACAGCCCCGGCAGACTCTCACGTATTACTACTCACCGGCAGGGAGGGAGAGCAGTAAGTAACTGTGTGCACAGCCCTGGCAGACTCTCACGTATTACTACTCACCGGCAGGGAGAGAGAGCAGTAAGTAACTGTGTGCACAGCCCCGGCAGACTCTCACGTATTACTACTCACCGGCAGGGAGGGAGAGCAGTAAGTAACTGTGTGCACAGCCCCGGCAGACTCTCACGTATTACTACTCACCGGCAGGGAGGGAGAGCAGTAAGTAACTGTGTGCACAGCCCCGGCAGACTCTCACGTATTACTACTCACCGGCAGGGAGGGAGAGCAGTAAGTAACTGTGTCCACAGCCCCGGCAGACTCTCACGTATTACTACTCACCGGCAGGGAGGGAGCAATGTATTTCAGTCTGATGACTATTCATGTCATCTGTCTCATCCTCTTCCTTCACTTTTAATAGCCCAGTGCCCGGGTTTTCCTCTAGACGCCCTGTAATTACAGCAGGAAATTACCTGATAGTATACAATAGAGGATGTAATATAAACTTATAAAATATTATTATTATATAAAATATTAATCTCTCAACCTTAATGGTTAATAGGGAACAGCTATCCAAATTGGTCCAAATATACCAGCAGCTTTGAATATTGTAGTAATTTTGTATGCAGCTAATTCATTCACCTTGAGGAATCCTGCTGATAGGTAAATGTGAGTTATTAAACAGTGGGTACCATGTCAATAGCGATCTCTGATGAAGGACCCTGCGTATAACAGTCTACACCAGTGTGTAGTGAGGTTTTACATAACGGATATAATAAAGGCTGCTGATTAAACCTAAAGGAAAAGCTTGCTGCCTGTTCCCCTTTTGTATCTTTTAATACACGTAAGTGTTATGGTTTGGGATATACACAATACAGAGCTAATAGACGTATCCGTGTGCTGTAAACCTCAGAGGTTAAATAGCTAATAACCCTACATAAAGATTGGTCAAAACAAGTGCAACTGAAAAGGAGGATACCAGGGAGCATAAGTACTGGCTAGACGCCATCACAATACAACGGCACCAAAAAGAAAGTCGCAGAGGGATACGGCAGAGCAACTCCAGCTCCACACTAACTTCTGCCCCCAGCTATGCACTGAAGAGCAGCACCATATTGTATATAATAAGTTTATGTAACAATGCAGCAATGCTTCAGCTCCATTTAATGAAAGAATACCTAGATATCCTCAGGAGCATGCACATGTCGAGGAACACTATATGTATAATGTTGTTACAAGCACTGCTGCAAATACAGAGCACACACCTGAGCCTACTTCAGTATGCTCTCATGGTAAGAACTGCTGCCATATACAGAGCACACACCTGAGCCTACCTCAGTATGCTCTCATGATAAGAACTGCTGCCATATACAGAGCACACACCTGAGCCTACCTCAGTCTGCTCTCATGATAAGAACTGCTGCCATCTACAGAGCCCCACACCTGAGCTACCTCAGGTAATGCTCTACATGATAAGAACTGCTGCCATATACAGAGCAACAACCTGAGCCATACCTCAGTATGCTGCTCATGCTAAGAACTGCTGCCATAAGCAGAGCACACACCTGAGCCTACCTCAGTCATGCTCTCATGCTAGAACTCGCTCGCCATATGAACAGAGCACCACACCTGACGCCTCCTCCAGTATGCTCTCCATGATAAGAACTGCTGCCATATACAGAGCACACACCTGAGCCTCCATCAGTATGCTCTCATGATAAGAACATGCTGCCCTATGCAGACGCCACACACCTGAGCCTACCTCAGTACTGCTCTCCATGATAAGAACTGCTGCCATATACAGAGGCACACACCTGCGCCTACCTCAGTATGCGCTCATGATAAACTGCTGCCTATATACAGAGCCACCACAACCTGAGCCTACACACAGTATGCTCTCATGATAAGAACTGCTGCATATACAGAGCACACACCTGAGCCCTACCTCAGTATGCTCTCATGATAAACTCTGCAGCCATATACAGACGCACACACCTGAGCCTACCTCAGTATGCTCTCATGATAAGAACTGCTGCCATATACAGAGCACACACCTGAGCCTACCTCAGTATGCTCTCATGATAAGAACTGCTGCCATATACAGAGCACACACCTGAGCCTACCTCAGTATGCTCTCATGATAAGAACTGCTGCCATATACAGAGCACACACCTGAGCCTACCTCAGTATGCTCTCATGATAAGAACTGCTGCCATATACAGAGCCACACACCTGAGCCTACCTCAGTATGCTCTCATGATAAGAACCTGCTGCCAATATACAGAGCACACACCTGAGCCTACCTCAGTATGCTCTCATGATAAGAACTGCTGCCATATACAGAGCACACACCTGAGCCTACCTCAGTATGCTCTCATGAATAACTGCTGTAACTGTGCCTTTATACAGAGCTCACACCTGAGCCTACCTCAGTATGCTCTCATGATAAGAACTAGCTGCCATATACAGAGCAAGCACCTGAGCCTACCTCAGTATGCTCTCATGATAAGAACTGCTGCCATTTACAGAGAACACACCCTGGAACCTACCTCAGTATGCTCTCATGATAAGAACTGCTGCCATATACAGAGCACACACCTGAGCCTACCTCAGTATGCTCTCATGATAAGAACTGCTGCCATATACAGAGCACACACCCTGAGCCTACCTCAGTATGCTCTCATGATAAGTACTGCTGCCATATACAGAGCACACACCTGAGCCTACCTCAGTATGCTCTCATGATAAGTACTGCTGCCATATACAGAGCACACACCTGAGCCTACCTCAGTATGCTCTCATGATAAGAACTGCTGCCATATACAGAGCACACACCTGAGCCTACCTCAGTATGCTCTCATGATAAGAACTGCTGCCATATACAGAGCACACACCTGAGCCTACCTCAGTATGCTCTCATGATAAGAACTGCTGCCATATACAGAGCACACACCTGAGCCTACCTCAGTATGCTCTCATGATAAGAACTGCTGCCATATACAGAGCACATACCTGAGCCTACCTCAGTATGCTCTCATGATAAGAACTGCTGCCATATACAGAGCACACACCTGAGCCTACCTCAGTATGCTCTCATGATAAGAACTGCTGCCATATACAGAGCACACACCTGAGCCTACCTCAGTATGCTCTCATGATAAGAACTGCTGCCATATACAGAGCACACACCTGAGCCTACCTCAGTATGCTCTCATGATAAGAACTGCTGCCATATACAGAGCACACACCTGAGCCTACCTCAGTATGCTCTCATGATAAGAACTGCTGCCATATACAGAGCACACACCTGAGCCTACCTCAGTATGCTCTCATGATAAGAACTGCTGCCATATACAGAGCACACACCTGAGCCTACCTCAGTATGCTCTCATGATAAGAACTGCTGCCATATACAGAGCACACACCTGAGCCTACCTCAGTATGCTCTCATTATAAGAACTGCTGCCATATACAGAGCACACTCCTGAGCCTTCCTCAGTATGCTCTCATGATAAGAACTGCTGCCATATACAGAGCACACACCTGAGCCTACCTCAGTATGCTCTCATGATAAGAGCTGCTGCCATATACAGAGCACACACCTGAGCCTACCTCAGTATGCTCTCCTGATAAGAGCTGCTGCCATATACAGAGCACACACCTGAGCCTACCTCAGTATGCTCATCAGATAAGAGCTGCTGCCCATATACAGAGGAACACACTGAGCCTACCTCAGTATGCTCTCATGATAAGAACCTGTCTGCCACTATACAGTGCCAACACCTGAGCCTACCTCAGTATGCTCTCATGATAAGTACTGCTGCCATATACAGAGCACACACCTGAGCCCTACTCAGTATGCTTCCTATGATAAACTTCTGCCATATACCAGAGCACGACACCTGAGCCTACCTCAGTATGCTCTCATGATAAGAACTGCTGCCATATACAGAGCACACACTGAGCCTACCTCATGTTGCTCTCATGATAAGAACTGCTGCCATATACAGAGCACACACCTGAGCATACCTCAAGTATGCTCTCATGATAAGAACTGCTGCCATATACAGAGCACACACCTGAGCCTACACTCAGTATGCCTCTCATGATAAGAACTGCATGCCCATACTACAGAGCACACACCTGAGCCTACCTCAGTATGCTCTCATGATAAGAACTGCTGCCATATACAGAGCACACACCTGAGCCTACCTCAGTATGCTCCTCATGATAAAGTCCTGCTGCCATATACAGAGCACACACCTGAGCCTACCTCAGTATGCTCTCATGATAAGAACTGCTGCCATATACAGAGCACACACCTGAGCCTACCTCAGTATGCTCTCATGATAAGAACTGCTGCCATATACAGAGCACACACCTGAGCCTACCTCAGTATGCTCTCATGATAAGAACTGCTGCCATATACAGAGCACACACCTGAGCCTACCTCAGTATGCTCTCATGATAAGAACTGCTGCCATATACAGAGCACACACCTGAGCCTACCTCAGTATGCTCTCATGATAAGAACTGCTGCCATATACAGAGCACACACCTGAGCCTACCTCAGTATGCTCTCATGATAAGAACTGCTGCCATATACAGAGCACACACCTGAGCCTACCTCAGTATGCTCTCATGATAAGAACTGCTGCCATATACAGAGCACACACCTGAGCCTACCTCAGTATGCTCTCATGATAAGAACTGCTGCCATATACAGAGCACACACCTGAGCCTACCTCAGTATGCTCTCATGATAAGAACTGCTGCCATATACAGAGCACACACCTGAGCCTACCTCAGTATGCTCTCATGATAAGAACTGCTGCCATATACAGAGCACACACCTGAGCCTACCTCAGTATGCTCTCATGATAAGAACTGCTGCCATATACAGAGCACACACCTGAGCCTACCTCAGTATGCTCTCATGATAAGAACTGCTGCCATATACAGAGCACACACCTGAGCCTACCTCAGTATGCTCTCATGATAAGAACTGCTGCCATATACAGAGCACACACCTGAGCCTACCTCAGTATTCTCTCATGATAAGAACTGCTGCCATATACAGAGCACACCCCTGAGCCTACCTCAGTATGCTCTCATGATAAGAACTGCTGCCATATACAGAGCACACACCTGAGCCTACCTCAGTATGCTCTCATGATAAGAACTGCTGCCATATACAGAGCACACACCTGAGCCTACCTCAGTATGCTCTCATGATAAGAACTGCTGCCATATACAGAGCACACACCTGAGCCTACCTCAGTATGCTCTCATGATAAGAACTGCTGCCATATACAGAGCACACCTGAGCCTACCTCAGTATGCTCTCATGATAAGAACTGCTGCCATATACAGAGCACACACCTGAGCCTACCTCAGTATGCCTCATGATAAGAACTGCTGCCATATACAGAGCACACACCTGAGCCTACCTCAGTATGCTCTCATGATAAGAACTGCTGCCATATACAGAGCACACACCTGAGCCTACCTCAGTATGCTCTCATGATAAGAACTGCTGCCATATACAGAGCACACACATGAGCCTACCTCAGTATGCTCATGATAAGAACTGCTGCCATATACAGAGCACACACCTGAGCCTACCTCAGTATGCTCTCATGATAAGAACTGCTGCCATATACAGAGCAAACACCTGAGCCTACCTCAGTATGCTCTCATGATAAGAACTGCTGCCATATACAGAGCACACACCTGAGCCTACAACAGTATGCTCTCATGATAAGAACTGCTGCCATATACAGAGCACACACCTGAGCCTACCTCAGTATGCGCTCATGATAAGAACTGCTGCCATATACAGAGCACACACCTGAGCCTACCTCAGTATGCTCTCATGATAAGAACTGCTGCCATATACACAGCACACACCTGAGCCTACCTCAGTATGCTCTCATGATAAGACCACAATAAAGAGCCCCCTGAGCTCAGTATGAACTGGGCAAATACAGAGCACATACCTGAGCCTACCTCAGTATGCTCTCATGATAAGAACTGCTGCCATATACAGAGCACACACCTGAGCCTACCTCAGTATGCTCTCATGATAAGAACTGCTGCCATATACAGAGCACACACCTGAGCCTACCTCAGTATGCTCTCATGATCAGAACTGCTGCCATATACAGAGCACACACCTGAGCCTACCTCAGTATGCTCTCATGATAAGAACTGCTGCAAATACAGAGCACACACCTGAGCCTACTCAGTATGCTCTCATGATAAGAACTGCTGCCATATACAGAGCACACACCTGAGCCTACCTCAGTATGCTCTCATGATAAGAACTGCTGCCATATACAGAGCACACACCTGAGCCTACCTCAGTATGCTCTCATGATAAGAACTGCTGCCATATACAGAGCACACACCTGAGCCTACCTCAGTATGCTCTCATGATAAGAACTGCTGCCATATACAGAGCACACACCTGAGCCTACCTCAGTATGCTCTCATGATAAGAACTGCTGCCATATACAGAGCACACACCTGAGCCTACCTCAGTATGCTCTCATGATAAGAACTGCTGCCATATACAGAGCACACACCTGAGCCTACCTCAGTATGCTCTCATGATAAGAACTGCTGCCATATACAGAGCACACACCTGAGCCTACCTCAGTATGCTCTCATGATAAGAACTGCTGCCATATACAGAGCACACACCTGAGCCTACCTCAGTATGCTCTCATGATAAGAACTGCTGCCATATACAGAGCACACACCTGTGCCTACTTCAGTATGCTCTCATGATAAGAACTGCTGCCATTTACAGAGCACACACCTGAGCCTACCTCAGTATGCTCTCATGATAAAACTGCTGCCATATACAGAGCACACACCTGAGCCTACCTCAGTATGGCTCTCATGATAAGAACTGCTGCCATATACAGAGATCAACACCTGAGCCTACCTCAGTATGCTCTCATGATAAGAAATGCTGCTGTGCCATATACAGAGAAAACACCTGAGCCATACCTCAGTATGCTCTCATGAGTAAGAACTGGCTGCAAGATACATGAGCACACACCCTGAGCCTACCTCAGTATGCGCTCAAGGATAGACTGCCTCCATCATACAGAGAACACATGAGCCTAGCCTAGTAAATCTCCATGGATAACTGCTGCCTATACAGAGCTCACACCTGAGCCTACCTCAGTATGCTCTCATGGATAAGTACGCTGCCATATACAGAGGCAAACACCCTGAGCCTACCTTCAGTTATCGCTCATTGATAAGACTGCGTGCCATATACATAGAACACAACCTGAGGCCCTACCTCAGTAATGTATGCGCTCATGATAAGAACTGCTGCCATATACAGAGAACACACCTGAGCCTACCTCAGTATGCTCTCATGATCAGACCTGCTGCCATATACAGAGCACACACCTGAGCCTACCTCAGTATGCTCTCATGATAAGAACTGCTGCCATATACAGAGCACACACCTGAGCCTACCTCAGTATGCTCTCATGATAAGAACTGCTGCCATATACAGAGCACACACCTGAGCCTACCTCAGTATGCTCTCATGATTAGACCTGCTGCCATATACAGAGCACACACCTGAGCCTACCTCAGTATGCTCTCATGATAAGAACTGCTGCCATATACAGAGCACACACCTGAGCCTACCTCAGTAATGCTCTCATGATAAGAACTGCTGCCATATACAGAGCACACACCTGAGCCTACCTCAGTATGCTCTCATGATAAGAACTGCTGCCATATACAGAGCACACACCTGAGCCTACCTCAGTATGCTCTCATGATAAGAACTGCTGCCATATACAGAGCACACACCTGAGCCTACCTCAGTATGCTCTCATGATAAGAACTGCTGCCATATACAGAGCACACACCTGAGGCCTACCTCAGTATGCTCTCATGATAAGAACTGCTGCCATATACAGAGCACGACACCTGAGCCTACCTCAGTATCTCTCATGATAAAAACTGCTGCCATATACAGAGGCACACACCTGAGCCTACCTCAGTATGCTCTCATGATAAGAACTGCTGTCATATACAGAGCAACACACCTGAGCCTACCTCAGTATTGCTCTCATGATAAAACTGCTGCCATATACAGAGGCACACACCTGAGGCGCTACCTCAGTATGTCTCTAATGATAGGGAGACTGCTGCCATATACAGAGCACACACCCTGTGGCCGACCTCAGTATGCTCTCATGACAAGGAACTGCGTGCCAATATACAAGAGCACACACCTGAGCCCTACCCTCAGTAGCTCTCATGATAACTGATGTCCATAATACAGAGCAACACACCCTGAGCCTAACCTCAGTATGCGCTCATGACTAGACTGGCTGCAGAGCCATATACAGAGCACACACCTGAGGCCTACCTCAGTATGCTCTCATGATAAGAACTGCTGCCATAGACAGGAGCACACACCTGAGCCTACCTCAGTATGCTCTCATGATAAGGAACTGCTGCCATATACATAGCAGCACAACACCTGATCCTACCTCAGTATGCATCTCATGATAAGAACTGCTGCCATAACAGAGCAGACACCTGAGCCTCCCCTCAGTACTCTCATGATAATAACATGCTGCCATATACAGAGCAAAACACTGAGCCTCCCTCAGTATTCTCACATGATAAGAACTGCTGCCGATATACAGAGCACACACCTGAGCCTCCCTCAGTATGCTCTCATGAAAGAACTGCTGCTTGGCTGGCCATATTACAGAGCAACACACCTAGCCTACGTCCAGTAATGCACACATGATAAAACTGCTGCCATATACAGATCACCACACCTGAACCTACCTCATATGCGACATGATAAGAACTGCTGCCATATACAGAGCACACACCTGAGCCCTACCTCAGTATGCGCTCAAGATAAGAAACTGCAGGCCATATACAGGATCATCACACCTGAAGCCTACCTCAAGTATGCTCTCATGATAAGAACTGCTGCCATATACAGAGCACACACCTGAGCCTACCTCAGTATGCTCTCATGATAAGAACTGCTGCCATACAGAGCACACACCTGAGCCTACCTCAGTATGCTCTCATGATAAGAACTGCTGCCATATACAGAGCACACACCTGAGCCTACCTCAGTATGCTCTCATGATAAGAACTGCTGCCATATACAGAGCACACACCTGAGCCTACCTCAGTATGCTCTCATGATAAGAACTGCTGCCATA
This sequence comes from Bombina bombina, assembly GCF_027579735.1. NCBI lineage: Eukaryota > Metazoa > Chordata > Amphibia > Anura > Bombinatoridae > Bombina > Bombina bombina. The sequence goes on along the minus strand of NC_069502.1, from coordinate 803,451,031 downwards.
TACAGAGCACACCTGAGCCTACCTCAGTATGCTCTCATGATAAGAACTGCTGCCATATACAGAGCACACACCTGAGCCTACCTCAGTATGCTCTCATGATAACTGCTGCTATATACAGAGCACACACCTGAGCCTACCTCAGTATGCTCTCATGATAAGAACTGCTGCCATATACAGAGCACACACCTGAGCCTACCTCAGTATGCTCTCATGATAAGAACTGCTGCCATATACAGAGCACACACCTGAGCCTACCTCAGTATGGGTCTCATGATAAGAACTGCTGCCATATACAGAGCAGACACCTGAGGCCTACCTCAGTATGCTCTCATGATAAGTAACTGCTGCCATATACAGAGCACACACCTGAGCCTACCTCAGTATGCTCTCATGATAAGAACTGCAGCCATATAAAGAGCAACACACCTGAGCCTACCTCAGTATGCTCTAATGATAAGAACTGCTGCCATATACAGAGCACACACCTGAGCCTACCTCAGTATGCTCTCATGATAAGAACTGCTGCCATATACAGAGCACACACCTGAGCCTACCTCAGTATGCTCTCATGATAAGAACTGCTGCCATATACAGAGCACACACCTGAGCCTACCTCAGTATGCTCTCATGATAAGATCTGCAGCCATATACAGAGCACACACCTGAGCCTACCTCAGTATGCTCTCATGTTAAGAACTGCTGCAGCTATATACAGAGCACACACCTGAGCCTACCTCAGTATGCTCTCATGATAAGAACTGCTGCCATATACAGAGCACACACCTGAGCCTACCTCAGTATGCTCTCATGATAAGAACTGCTGCCATATACAGAGCACACACACCTGAGCCTACCTCAGTATGCTCTCATGATAAGAACTGCTGCCATATACAGAGCACACACCTGAGCCTACCTCAGTATGCTCTCATGATAAGAACTGCTGCCATATACAGAGCACACACATGAGCCTACCTCAGTATGCTCTCATGATAAGAACTGCTGCCATATACAGAGCACACCTGAGCCTACCTCAGTATGCTCTCATGATAAGAACTGCTGCCATATACAGAGCACACACCTGAGCCTACCTCAGTATGCTCTCATGATAACTGCTGCCATATACAGAGCACACACCTGAGCCTACCTCAGTATGCTCTCATGATAACTGCTGCCATATACAGAGCACACACCTGAGCCTACCTCAGTATGCTCTCATGATAAGAACTGCTGCCATAAACAGAGCACACACCTGAGCCTACCTCAGTATGCTCTCATGATAAGAACTGCTGCCATATACAGAGCACACACCTGAGCCTACCTCAGTATGCTCTCATGATAACTGCTGCCATATACAGAGCACACACCTGAGCCTACCTCAGTATGCTCTCATGATAAGAACTGCTGCCATATACAGAGCACACACCTGAGCCTACCTCAGTATGCTCTCATGATAAGAACTGCTGCCATATACAGAGCACACACCTGAGCCTACCTCAGTATGCTCTCATGATAAGAACTGCTGCCATATACAGAGCACACACCTGAGCCTACCTCAGTATGCTCTATGATAAGAACTGCTGCCATATACAGAGCACACACCTGAGCCTACCTCAGTATGCTCTCATGATGAACTGCTGCCATATACAGAGCACACACCTGAGCCTACCTCAGTATGCTCTCATGATAAGAACTGCTGCCATATACAGAGCACACCTGAGCCTACCTCAGTATGCTCTCATGATAAGAACTGCTGCCATATACAGAGCACACACCTGAGCCTACCTCAGTATGCTCTCATGATAAGAACTGCTGCATATACAGAGCACACACCTGAGCCTACCTCAGTATGCTCTCATGATAAGAACTGCTGCCATATACAGAGCACACACCTGAGCCTACCTCAGTATGCTCTCATGATAATAACTGCTGCCATATACAGAGCACACACCTGAGCCTACCTCAGTATGCTCTCATGATAAAACTGCTGCGCATATACAGAGCACACACCTGAGCCTACCTCAGTATGCTCTCATGATAAGAACTGCTGCCATATACAGAGCACACACCTGAGCCTACCTCAGTATGCTCTCATGATAAGAACTGCTGCCATATACAGAGCACACACCTGAGCCTACCTCAGTATGCTCTCATGATAAGAACTGCTGCCATATACAGAGCACACACCTGAGCCTTACCTCAGTATGCTCTCCATGATAAGAACTGCTGCCATAGACAGAGCACACACCTGAGCCCTACCTCAGTATGCTCTCATGATAAGAACTGCTGCCATATACAGAGCACACACCTGAGCCTACCTCAGTATGCTCATGATAAGAACTGCTGCCATATACAGAGCACACACCTGAGCCTACCACAGTATGCTCTCATGATAAGAACTGCTGCCATATACAGAGCACACACCTGAGCCTACCTCAGTATGCTCTCATGATAAGAACTGCTGCAAATACAGAGCACACACCTGAGCCTACCTCAGTATGCTCTCATGATAACTGCTGCCATATACAGAGCACACACCTGAGCCTACCTCAGTATGCTCTCATGATAAGACTGCTGCCATATACAGAGCACACACCTGAGCCTACCTCAGTATGCTCTCATGATAAGAACTGCTGCCATATACAGAGCACACACCTGAGCCTACCTCAGTATGCTCTCATGATAAGAACTGCTGCCATATACAGAGCACACACCTGAGCCTACCTCAGTATGCTCTCAAGATAACTGCTGCCATATACAGAGCACACACCTGAGCCTACCTCAGTATGCTCTCATGATAAGAACTGCTGCCATATACAGAGCACACACCTGAGCCTACCTCAGTATGCTCTCATGATAAGAACTGCTGCCATATACAGAGCACACACCTGAGCCTACCTCAGTATGCTCTCATGATAAGAACTGCTGCCATATACAGAGCACACACCTGAGCCTACCTCAGTATGCTCTCATGATAAGAACTGCTGCCATATACAGAGCACACACCTGAGCCTACCTCAGTATGCTCTCATGATAAGAACTGCTGCCATATACAGAGCACACACCTGAGCCTACCTCAGTATGCTCTCATGATAAGAACTGCTGCCATATACAGAGCACACACCTGAGCCTACCTCAGTATGCTCTCATGATAAGAACTGCTGCCATATACAGAGCACACACCTGAGCCTACCTCAGTATGCTCTCATGATAAGAACTGCTGCCATATACAGAGCACACACCTGAGCCTACCTCAGTATGCTCTCATGATAAGAACTGCTGCCATATCAGAGCACACACCTGAGCCTACCTCAGTATGCTCTCATGATAAGAACTGCTGCCATATACAGAGCACACACCTGAGCCTACTTCAGTATGCTCTCATGATAAGAACTGCTGCCATATACAGAGCACACACCTGAGCCTACCTCAGTATGCTCTCATGATAAGAACTTGTGCCATATACAGAGCACACACCTGAGCCTACCTCAGTATGCTCTCATGATAAGAACTGCTGCCATATACAGAGCACAAACCTGAGCCTACCTCAGTATGCTCTCATGATAAGAACTGCTGCCATATACAGAGCACACACCTGAGCCTACCTCAGTATGCTCTCATGATAAGAACTGCTGCCATATACAGAGCACACACCTGAGCCTACCTCAGTATGCTCTCATGATAAGAACTGCTGCCATATACAGAGCACACACCTGAGCCTACCTCAGTATGCTCTCATGATAAGAACTGCTGCCATATACAGAGCACACACCAGAGCCTACCTCAGTATGCTCTCATGATAAGAACTGCTGCCATATACAGAGCACACACCTGAGCCTACCTCAGTATGCTCTCATGATAACTGCTGCCATATACAGAGCACACACCTGAGCCTACTCAGTATGCTCTCATGATAAAACTGCTGCCATATACAGAGCACACACCTGAGCCTACCTCAGTATGCTCTCATGATAAGAACTGCTGCCATATACAGAGCACACACCTGAGCCTACCTCAGTATGCTCTCATGATAAGAACTGCTGCCAAATACAGAGCACACACCTGAGCCTACCTCAGTATGCTCTCATGATAAGAACTGCTGCAAATACAGAGCACACACCTGAGCCTACCTCAGTATGCTCTCATGATAAGAACTGCTGCCATATACAGAGCACACACCTGAGCCTACCTCAGTATGCTCTCATGATAAGAACTGCTGCCATATACAGAGCAAACACCTGAGCCTACCTCAGTATGCTCTCATGATAACTGCTGCCATATACAGAGCACACACCTGAGCCTACCTCAGTATGCTCTCATGATAAGAACTGCTGCCATATACAGAGCACACACCTGAGCCTACCTCAGTATGCTCTCATGATAAGAACTGCTGCCATATACAGAGCACACACCTGAGCCTACCTCAGTATGCTCATGATAAGAACTGCTGCCATATACAGAGCACACACCTGAGCCTACCTCAGTATGCTCTCATGATAAGAACTGCTGCCATATACAGAGCACACACCTGAGCCTACCTCAGTATGCTCTCATGATAAGAACTGCTGCCATATACAGAGCACACACCTGAGCCTACCTCAGTATGCTCTCATGATAAGAACTGCTGCCATATACAGAGCACACACCTGAGCCTACCTCAGTATGCTCTCATGATAAGAACTGCTGCCATATACAGAGCACACACCTGAGCCTACCTCAGTATGCTCTCATGATAAGAACTGCTGCCATATACAGAGCACACACCTGAGCCTACCTCAGTATGCTCTCATGATAAGTACTGCTGCCATATACAGAGCAAACACCTGAGCCTACCTCAGTATGCTCTCATGATAAGAACTGCTGCCATATACAGAGCACACACCTGAGCCTACCTCAGTATGCTCTCATGATAAGAACTGCTGCCATATACAGAGCACACACCTGAGCCTACCTCAGTATGCTCTCATGATAAGAACTGCTGCCATATACAGAGCACACACCTGAGCCTACCTCAGTATGCTCTCATGATAACTGCTGCCATATACAGAGCACACACCTGAGCCTACCTCAGTATGCTCTCATGATAAGAACTGCTGCCATATACAGAGCACACACCTGAGCCTACCTCAGTATGCTCTCATGATAAGAACTGCTGCCATATACAGAGCACACACCTGAGCCTACCTCAGTATGCTCTCATGATAAGAACTGCTGCCATATACAGAGCACACACCTGAGCCTACCTCAGTATGCTCTCATGATAAGAACTGCTGCCATATACAGAGCACACACCTGAGCCTACCTCAGTATGCTCTCATGATAAGAACTGCTGCCATATACAGAGCACACACCTGAGCCTACCTCAGTATGCTCTCATGATAAGAACTGCTGCCATATACAGAGCACACACCTGAGCCTACCTCAGTATGCTCTCATGATAAGAACTGCTGCCATATACAGAGCACACACCTGAGCCTACCTCAGTATGCTCTCATGATAAGAACTGCTGCCATATACAGAGCACACACCTGAGCCTACCTCAGTATGCTCTCATGATAAGAACTGCTGCCATATACAGAGCACACACCTGAGCCTACCTCAGTATGCTCTCATGATAAGAACTGCTGCCATATACAGAGCACACACCTGAGCCTACCTCAGTATGCTCTCATGATAAGAACTGCTGCCATATACAGAGCACACACCTGAGCCTACCTCAGTATGCTCTCATGATAAGAACTGCTGCCATATACAGAGCACACACCTGAGCCTACCTCAGTATGCTCTCATGATAAGAACTGCTGCCATATACAGAGCACACACCTGAGCCTACCTCAGTATGCTCTCATGATAAGAACTGCTGCCATATACAGAGCACACACCTGAGCCTACCTCAGTATGCTCTCATGATAAGAACTGCTGCCATATACAGAGCACACACCTGAGCCTACCTCAGTATGCTCTCATGATAAGAACTGCTGCCATATACAGAGCACACACCTGAGCCTACCTCAGTATGCTCTCATGATAAGAACTGCTGCCATATACAGAGCACACACCTGAGCCTACCTCAGTATGCTCTCATGATAACTGCTGCCATATACAGAGCACACACCTGAGCCTACCTCAGTATGCTCTCATGATAAGAACTGCTGCCATATACAGAGCACACACCTGAGCCTACCTCAGTATGCTCTCATGATAAGAACTGCTGCCATATACAGAGACACACCTGAGCCTACCTCAGTATGCTCTCATGATAAGAACTGCTGCCATATACAGAGCACACACCTGAGCTTACCTCAGTATGCGCTCATGATAAGAACTGCTGCCATATACAGACACACACCTGAGCCTACATCCAGTATGCTCTAATGATAAGAAACTGCTGCCAATACAGAGCACACACCTGAGCCTACCTCAGTATGCTCTCAATGATAAGAACTGCTGCCATATTACAGAGAACACACCATGAGACCTACCTCAGTACTGCTCTCAATGATAAGAAACTGCTGCATATACAGAGCTCACACCCTGAGCCTACCTCAGTATGCTCTCATGATAGAACTGCTGCAATATACAGAGCACACACCTGAGCCTACCGTCAGTATGCTCTCATGATAATAACTCGCTGCCATATACAGAGAACACACCTGAGCCTACCTCAGTATGCTCTCATGATAAGAACTGCTGCCATATACAGAGCACACACCTGAGCCTACCTCAGTATGCTCTCATGATAAGACTTGCTGCCATATACAGAGCAACACACCTGAGCCTACCTCAGTATGCTCTAATGATAAGAAACTGCTGCCATATACAGAGCACCACCACCTGAGCCTACCTCAGTATGCTCTCATGATAAGAACTGCTGCCATATACAGAGCACACACCTGAGCCTACCTCAGTATGCTCTCATGATAAGAACTGCTGCCATATACAGAGCACACACCTGAGCCTACCTCAGTATGCTCTCATGATAAGAACTGCTGCCATATACAGAGCACACACCTGAGCCTTACTCAGTATGTCTCTCATGATAAGAACTGCTGCCATATACAGAGCACACACCTGAGCCTACCTCAGATGCTCTCATGATAAGTACTGCTGCCATATACAGATCACACACCTGAGACCTACCTCAGTATGCTCTCATGATAAAGTACTGCTGCCATATACAGATCACACACCTGAGCCTACCTCAGTATGCTCTCATGATAGAACTGCTGCCATATACAGAGCACACACCGGAGCCTACCTCAGTATGCTCGTCATGATATAGAACTCGCTGGCCATATACAGAGCACACACCTGAGCCTACCAACAGTATGCTCTCATGATAACTGCTGCCATATACAGAGCACACACCTGAGCCTACCTCAGTATGCTCTCATGATAAGAACTGCTGCCATATACAGAGCACACACCTGAGCCTACCTCAGTATGACTCTCTTGTAAGTAATACTGCAGCCATATACGAGAACACACCCTGAGCCTACCTCAGTATGCTCTCATGATAAAACTGCTGCCATTATACAGAGCACAACACACCAGAGCCTACGCTCAGTATGCTCTCCTGTAAGTACTGCTGCCATATACAGAGCTCTCTCCTGAGGCCTACTCAGTATGCTCTCCTGATAAGAACTGCTGTCCATATACAGATCACCCACCCCCTGAGCCTACCTCAGTATGCTCTCATGATAAACTGCTGCCATAATACAGCAGCACACACCTGAGCCTACCTCAGTATGCTCTCCCTATAGTACTGCTGCCATATACAGAGCACACTCCTGAGCCTACCTCAGTATGCTCTCATGATAAGAACTGCTGCAAATACAGAGCACACACCTGAGCCTACCTCAGTATGCTCTCATGATAAGAACTGCTGCCATAAACAGAGCACACACTGAGCCTACCTCATTATGCTCTCATGATAAGAACTGCTGCCATATACCAGAGCACACACCTGAGCCTAACTTCAGTATGCTCTCATGATAAGAACTGCTGCCATATACAGAGCACACACATGAGCCTACCTCAGTATGCTCTCATGATAAGAACTGCTGCCATATACAGAGCACACACCTGAGCCTACCTCAGTATGCTCTCATTGATAAGAACTGCTGCCATATACAGAGCAGCACACCTGAGCCTACCTCAGTATGCTCTCATGATAAGACTGCTGCCATATACAGAGCACACACCTGAGCCTAACCTCAGTATGCTCTCATGATAAGAACTGCTGCCGATATACAGAGCACACACCTGAGCCTACCTCAGTATGCTCTCATGATAAGAACTGCTGCCATATACAGAGCACACACCTGAACCTACCTCAGTATGCTCTCATGATAACTGCTGCCATATACAGAGCACACACCTGAGCCTACCTCAGTATGCTCTCATGATAAGAACTGCTGCCATATACAGAGCACACACCTGAGCCTACCTCAGTATGCTCTCATGATAAGAACTGCTGCCATATACAGAGCACACACCTGAGCCTACCTCAGTATGCTCTCATGATAAGAACTGCTGCCATATACAGAGCACACACCTGAGCCTACCTCAGTATGCTCTCATGATAAGAACTGCTGCCATATACAGAGCACACACCTGAGCCTACCTCAGTATGCTCTCATGATAAGAACTGCTGCCATAACAGAGCACACACCTGAGCCTACCTCAGTATGCTCTCATGATAAGAACTGCTGCCATATACAGAGCACACACCTGAGCCTACCTCAGTATGCTCTCATGATAAGAACTGCTGCCATATACAGAGCACACACCTGAGCCTACCTCAGTATGCTCTCATGATAAGAACTGCTGCCATATACAGAGCACACACCTGAGCCTACCTCAGTATGCTCTCATGATAAGAACTGCTGCCATATACAGAGCACACACCTGAGCCTACCTCAGTATGCTCTCATGATAAGAACTGCTGCCATATACAGAGCACACACCTGAGCCTACCTCAGTATGCTCTCATGATAAGAACTGCTGCCATATACAGAGCACACACCTGAGCCTACCTCAGTATGCTCTCATGATAAGAACTGCTGCCATATACAGAGCACACACCTGAGCCTACCTCAGTATGCTCTCATGATAAGAACTGCTGCCATATACAGAGCAAACACCTGAGCCTACCTCAGTATGCTCTCATGATAAGAACTGCTGCCATATACAGAGCACACACCTGAGCCTACCTCAGTATGCTCTCATGATAAGAACTGCTGCCATATACAGAGCACACACCTGAGCCTACCTCAGTATGCTCTCATGATAAGAACTGCTGCCATATACAGAGCACACACCTGAGCCTACCTCAGTATGCTCTCATGATAGATCTGCTGCCCAATACAGAGCACACACCTGAGCCATACCTCAGTATTGCTCTCATGATAAGAAACTGCTGGCCAATATACAGAGCACACACCCTGAGCCTACCTCAGTATGCTCTCATGATAAGAACTGCTGCCCATATACAGAGCACAACACCTGAGCCTACCTCAGTATGCTCTCATGATAAGAACTGCTGCCATATTACAGAGCACACACCTGAGCCTACCTCAGTATGCTCTCATGATAAGAACTGCTGCCATATACAGAGCACACACACCTGAGGGCGTACCTCAGTATGCTCTCATGAAAGAACTGCTGCATATACAGGAGCACACACCTGAGCCTACCTCAGTATGCTCTCATGATATAGAACTGCTGCCATATACAGAGCACACACCTGAGCCTACCTCAGTATGCTCTCATGATAAGAACTGCTGCCATATACAGAGCACACACCTGAGCCTACCTCAGTATGCTCTCATGATAAGAACTGCTGCCATATACAGAGCACACACCTGAGCCTACCTCAGTATGCTCTCATGATAAGTACTGCTGCCATATACAGAGAACACACCTGAGACTACCTCAGTATGCTCTCATGATAAGAACTGCTGCCCTATACAGAGCACACACCTGAGCCTACCTCAGTATGCTCTCATGATAAACTGCATGCCATATACAGAGCACACACCTGAGCCTACCTCAGTATGCTCTCATGATAAGAAATGCTGCCATATACAGAGCACACACCTGAGCCTACCTCAGTATGCTCTCAAGATAAGAACTGCTGCCATATACAGAGCACACACCTGAGCCTACCTCAGTATGCTCTCATGATAAGAACTGCTGCCATATACAGAGCACACACCTGAGCCTACCTCAGTATGCTCTCATGATAAGAACTGCTGCCATATACAGAGCACACACCTGAGCCTACCTCAGTATGCGCTCATGATAAGAACTGCTGCCATATACAGAGCACACAACCTGAGCCTACCTCCAGTATGCTCTCATGATAAGAACTTTGCTGCCATATACAGAGCACACACCTGAGCACTACTCTCCAGTATGCTCTCAAGATAAGAACTGCTGCCAATATACAGAGGCACACACCTGAGCCTACCTCAGTAATGCTCTCTTGATAAGAACTGCTGGCCAATATACAGAGCACACACCTGAGCACTACCTCAGTATGCTCTCAATGATAAGACAACTGCAGCCATTTCCGAGCACACACCTGAGCCTACCTCCCAGTATGCTCTCATGATAAGAACTGCAGCCATATACAGAAGCACACACCTGAGCCTACCTCAGTATGCTCTCATGATAAGAACTGCTGCCATATACAGAGCACACACTGAGCCTACCTCAGTATGCTCTCATTGATAAGAACTGCCTGCCATATACAGAGCACACACCTGAGCCTACCTCAGTATGCGCTCATGATAAGAACTGCTGCCATATACAGAGAACACACCTGAGCCTACCTCAGTATGCTCTCATGATAAGAACTGCAGCCATATACAGAGCACACACCTGAGCCTACCTCAGTATGCTCTCATGATAAGAACTGCTGCCATATACAGAGCACACACACTGAGCCTACCCTCAGTATGCTCTCATGATAAGTACTGCTGCCATATACAGAGCACACACCTGAGCCTACCTCAGTATGCTCTCATGATAAGAACTGCTGCCATAAACAGAGCACACACCTGAGCCTACCTCAGTATGCTCTCATGATAAGAACTGCTGCCATATACAGAGCACACACCTGAGCCTACCTCAGTATGCTCTCATGATAAGAACTGCTGCCATATACAGAGCACACACCTGAGCCTACCTCAGTATGCTCTCATGATAAGAACTGCTGCCATATACAGAGCACACACCTGAGCCTACCTCAGTATGCTCTCATGATAAGAACTGCTAGCCATATACAGAGCACACACCTGAGCCTACCTCAGTATGCTCTCATGATAAGAACTGCTGCCCATATACAGAGCCACACACCTGAGCCTACCTCAGTATGCTCTCATGATAAGAACTGCTGCCATATACAGAGCACACACCTGAGCCTACTTCAGTATGCTCTCATGATAAGAACTGCTGCCATTTACAGAGCACACACCTGAGCCTACCTCAGTATGCTCTCATGGTAAGAACTGCTGCCATATACAGAGCACACACCTGAGCCTACCTCAGTATGCTCTCATGATAAGAACTGCTGCCATATACAGAGAACACACCTGAGCCTACCTCAGTATGCGCTCATGATAAGAACTGCTGCCATATACAGAGCACACACCTGAGCCTACCTCAGTATGCTCTCATGATAAGAACTGCTGCAAATACAGAGCACACACCTGAGCCTACCTCAGTATGCTCTCATGATAAGAACTGCTGCCATATACAGAGCACACACCTGAGCCTACCTCAGTATGCTCTCTTGATAAGAACTGCTGCCATATACAGAGCACACACCTGAGCCTACCTCAGTATGCTCTCATGATAAGAACTGCTGCCATATACAGAGCACACACCTGAGCCTACCTCAGTATGCTCTCATGATAAGAACTGCTGCCATATACAGAGCACACACCTGAGCCTACCTCAGTATGCTCTCATGATAAAAACTGCTGCCATATACAGAGCACACACCTGAGCCTACCTCAGTATGCTCTCATGATAAAACTGCAGGCCATATAC